>NC_134408.1:109469740-109769740 GCF_038048845.1 Mixophyes fleayi | reverse complement strand
AGATCAGATAAATAGATTTCTTGTGTCTGCAGCAAACCAATGCATAAACAAAGATAGATCTGATAGATGGATGGGTTATAGTTATGAGAAACACACACTTATAATTGCAGGTGTTTGGAAAAATAAAACCACACACTGAGCAAAATAAATAGTTGTAACATTTGGTGAGAGTGGATAATCATAGAGAAACCTTGATTTGCTAAATGGGATTTTGATCATATCATATCACAGGCAATAATTTTACTAAACCAACCAAGCGTATCAAAAGTTGCATGTCATAAAAGACGAACACTAAAATTCAGAAGAATATAGGCATGTAGCAGCGAGTGCCTGGTGTCATTTCTGAACGTATGTAAACGTATGGCACGTTTAGTAGAAGTAGTTTATGCTTGAAATCATGCTTACAATAATTAAAAATGAAGTAACATTTACAAAAATACTTATCACTGGCACTCCAGATGACTAATTATGGTCATTAGAAAGCCTCATAGAAGCAGACTCTAAAGGTTCACTTCTGCTATTACAAAACATCATTTAGTCTTCGCCACCCGAGAGCAGTTTTTCTTCAAAATATTGTATTTATTAATATCAATTCTAATTTTTCTCTCATAAAATGAATCCTTTGCTTATTTTATGCAAATCCATAAAGAGTATACAAATCCGTTACAGATAGCTTTGTGTTAAAAAAAAAGCCAACACTACAGTAGGTTGTTATTTTGTGTTGACATAGCCATTTCATTCTTGTCAATAAACTATACAACACTACATGAACAAGCATGACAGAGGAATTTCTGCAAAAATATTATTAGTCTATGGACTTTTTTTATGATATCAATAGACGCCATAACTTAAGAATCTTTATTCATCGTTAGTTGAAGCTTGATGACTTTGGGCACAAAAGCAGAGGGGAAGCTAGACATCTGAGAACTGCAAGCTCCCTAAATATGCACACACTGTCTTAACAGGTATCATCATCATCATCATCATCAACATTTATTTATATAGCGCCAGCAAATTCCGTAGCGCTTTACAATTGGGAACAAACATTAATAAGACAATACTGGGTAATACATACAGACAAAGAGGTAAGAGAACCCTGCTCGAAAGCTTACAATCTATAGGACAATGGGAGTTAGAAACACAAGGGCATGTGCTACATCATATTGCACAATGGACCAGCCAGACTGCAAAGGTAAAAGTACTGAGTGGGCTGTGTGTGTTGCAATGTTGGTCAGAAGGTTGTTGTCTTGCGTTAGCAGTGTAGAGGATGGCAATAGGGTAATCTAGGGAAATTAAGATGATGGTTGAGGAATATCATAACCTTGTCTGAAGAGGTGGGTTTTCAGTGAACGCTTGAAGGTTTTAAGACTAGAGGAAAGTCTTACTGTGCGTGGGAGGGAATTCCACAAAGTAGGTGCAGCCCGGAAAAAATCCTGTAACCGAGAATGGGAGGATGTGATGAGAGTGGAGGAGAGACGTGGATCTTGTGCAGAACGGAGGTGTCGAGTAGGGAGATATTTCGAGACAAGTGAGGAAATGTATGTCGGTTCAATTTTGTTGATGGCCTTGTATGTTAGTAAAAGAATTTTATATTGGATTCGTTGAAATACAGTCAGCCAATGTAGAGACTGACAGAGTGGCTCAGCAGAGGAATAACGGTTTGTAAGGAAAATCAGTCTAGCCGCTGCGTGCAAAATAGATTGTAGGGGTTCAAGTCTGACTTTGGAAAGACCAGTAAGGAGGGAATTGCAATAGTCGATGCGGGAGATGATGAGTGCATGAATTAATGTTTCTGCGGTGTCTTGTGTCAGATATGTGCGTATTCTGGAAATGTTCTTTAGGTGTATGTAACATGATTTAGATATAGAGTTGATGTGGGGAATAAACGACAGTTGTGAATCAAGGATTACACCTAGGCAACGAGCTTGCCGGGTGGGATTTATGGTCATGTTATCGACAGAAATAGAAATGTCAGGCAGGAAGCTTCTGTTCTTGGGTGGGAATATTATTAATTCGGTTTTTGAAAGATTGAGTTTGAGTTGGCGAGAAGACATCGAAGATGAAATGGTAGAAAGACAGTCAGTAACGCGAGACAACACAGATGGTGAAAGATCAGGAGAGGATAGATAAATTTGTGTATCATCCGCATAGAGATGATACTGAAATCCAAAGGAGCTTATTAGTTTTCCAAGAGAAGTGGTGTAGATAGAGAATAGCAGAGGACTGAGCCTTGTGGAACTCCAACTGATAAAGGAAGCGGAGCAGAGTTGGATCCAGAGAAATTAACACTGAAAGAGCGATTAGATAGGTAGGATGAGAACCAGGATAGGACAGTGCCTTCAAGACCTAGGGATTGCAGCGTTTGTATGAGGAAAGAGTGGTCAACAGTGTCAAATGCAGCAGAGAGATCCAGGAGAATTAGAATGGAGTATTGGTTATTATTTTTTGCTGTGACCAAATCATTGACAACTTTGGTCAGCGCAGTCTCTGTGGAGTGTTGAGAGCGAAAGCCTGACTGAAGAGGATCCAATAGGTTGTTTGCTGTAAGAAAGTGTGTGAGGCGTGTGTAGGCAATTCTCTCGAGAAGCTTGGAGGGGCATGGGAGCTGAGAGATGGGGCGGTAATTTATGAGAGAGTTAGGGTCAGAATTCTGTTTTTTTTAAAATGGGAGTAATCACTGCATGCTTGAATATAGATGGAAAAATACCAGTAGAAAGAGATAGATTACAGATTTTAGTTAGAGGGGGAATGAGCACAGGAGACAGGGACATACCCATTTGTGAGGAAATGGGATCAAGAGGACAGGAGGTAGAGTAGGAAGATGAGAAGAGAGTAGAAACTTCCTCTTCATTTGTGGGATCAAATGAAGAGAGAGTGTCAGAGGGTGCTACAAAGGAATTGAGCAGATTGCTTGTCAAGGGAGATACCATTTCAAGCCTGATCTTATCTATTTTGTCCTTGAAATAGGAAGCAAGATCCTGTGCACTGATGTTAGTTTTAGGATTTGGGGCAGGAGGATTCAGAAGAGAGTTAAATGTGTTAAAGAGGCGTTTGGGGTTAGAAGCCTGAGCATAGATGAGAGATCGGTAGTATGCTTGTTTAGCAGTGTCCAGAGCATTTCTGTAGGAGTGGTAGATATCAGTATATGTGATGAAATCATTAGAGGCACAAGATTTACGCCAGTGACGTTCTGCTTTACGAGAAAGTTTTTGTAGAGTTCGTGTTACTGTAATGTGCCACGGTTGGCAACGAATTCTACGCGAAGTATGTAGTGTCGCTGGAGCCACTTGATCCAGGGCAGTTGCTAGGGTTTAAAGAAAATGGGGCACTGCCCGATCAGGGGAGGAGAATGTAGAAATTGGGGAGAGAAGGTGTTGGAGAGAGGTGGAAAACTGTTGAAAATCAATAGCGTTGATATTCCTTGGAAGAGTTTGACACTAGGGAGGGTAAAGAACTGGGGGTGAGCGCGTAGCTAATAAGGTGATGATCCGAGAGGGGGAAAGGAGTGTTAAGGAAATTAGAAACTGAGCATAGTCTAGAGAAAACAAGATCAAGACAGTGGCCATCCTGATGAGTAGCAGATTCAATCCACTGGGAGAGGTCAAGTGAGGAGGTTAGAGAGAGTAGTTTGGAAGCAGCATTGGAACGTGGATTAGAAATAGGGATGTTGAAATCACCCATGATGATGGTGGGGATATCAGTAGATAAGAAGTGAGGGAGCCATGCAGAGAAGTGTTCAAGAAATTGTTGGTGTGGACCAGGGAGGCGATAGAAGACAGCAACACGCATAGAGAATGGGTTAAAAATCCTAACAGCATGTACTTCAAAAGATGTGAATGTGAGTGAAGGGATACTTGGTAGAACTGTGAATGTGCACTGTGGGGAGAGAAGTAGTCCAGCCCCCCCTCCTTGTCTGCCTCCTGGACTGGGGGTGTGGGTGAAATGGAGACCACCATGTGAAAGGGCTGCAGGTGAGGCAGTGTCTGAATGCGTGAGCCATGTTTCTGTTATTGCTAGAATGTTGATGTTGTATGAGAGGAAGAGATCATGTATGGAGGTAAGTTTGTTACAAACAGAGCGTGCATTCCAAAGGGCACATCTAAAGGACTTTGGAAGAGAGGGGAAACAGGTGATGTGTTTGAGGTTTGCCAGATTTCTGTAGTGTTCAGATATATGTGTGTGGGAGAAGTGAGGGGGGCCTGGATTAGGTATAGATACGTCCTCTAGCAGAGTGTATCTAACTAATAATTAAGGATTGGCTAGGGATTCAATTTAGAAAGGGTTTATAATACACATTGTTTGGAAAACAAAGTCCTTGGGGTAAATGTATGAAGCTCCGATTTCAGCAAGTTTCCGGAAATAGTTGACTTTGCAGGTGAAATTTAAAGCAGCGATGGCTTGTAAAGGAAAGTTTGCCCACACATAAACCAGTATTATTATTATTATTATTATTATTGTTTATTTGTAAGGCGCCACATGGTTTCCGCAGCACCGTACACAGTACAAACAGTAGACCATACAGGGCAAAACAGTACAGAACATTAAACATAAAATACCAATACTTCGTAAACTCCGGGCAGGCAAATACAGTAGAGACGGAGTGGAAGAACAGGCATGGAGACAGGAGGAAAGAGGGCCCTGCTCATACGAGCTTACATCCTAAGCGAGGGTGGACAGAATCAGGCACAGAAGGGAGCCAGTGAGGCTGGGGTGGGATGTGGGGTGGAAACAGCAGGTGTATGATTCCTACACAGTTCCTAAACAGGTGATTTATACACGTAGACATCACTAGGATTTGTGTAAAACACACAATTTCACAAAGAAGGGTAAAATTTAAAAAATGCCAACATTCTAAACTAATTTCCAGGGATACTTTACTAGTAAGCAAGTACATGTAAATATATTACAGGTGGTGCTGGAGTATTGTACACAGCTCCCATGATCATGATGCATTCACCAAACTTTGTGATGAAATATTTTTTGCATTTTAAATAACATTTAACAATACAAATAAATCCTAGATAATAGTAAGAATTGCATATAGTATGCACAATAACATGAATGATTCCATGCATTTGGTGAACATTTAAAAATAGGGACAGCTCACAAGATAAATCTTTTAAACCTTGGACTGTCTTTTGGGAAAAATTGGTGACTGTAATATAAGTACTTGCAACTGAAGTTTGATGTAATGTAATCTGCTAAACTAATAGGGGAAACAAACGAGCATTTATGGACTTCTGGAGACATTAAGTGAAAAAAATATAACTAGAATTTCACTTTGTTTCCCTACAATTATTTAGTTAGAAATATAAACATTACTCTACCGATGATGCACAGTTTGAAGTGGACATTTTATGGCGCTGAGAACAATTTACTGTGTTTTCTCCGCTCTTGCTAATGTTATTTCTCAAGCCTGTATTAATCCCCCTGAATTGACCAACTAAAAAACCTCAAGATTATGTTAAGTATAAAAACTGTAATCATTGTACTTCATTCCACTCCTATAGCAAAATGTTTCATTAGATTAGATAAGACCTATTCAATAAATGTTTATTACCTTTAAGACAAATTATATTTTATTTGCTTTATTTTGCTGATGCATTAAAATGCTTAACGGTTGATAACATAACCATAGATCTTTCTTGGTCTTAACCTTAACCCTTATGTGCTATAATAAAGCACACCACACCGACTTGTTGACAAATAAGAAACTACTTTATTTAAATAACCGTTGTTATTATGGTGGCAGGAGAACACTGTATTCAGCCTTGTCTATACATAAGTGCATCCTAGTGTCTACACGTTAATGGGACAACCATCCCCAGGCATGCCAGGAATCCGCACCCTTCTGGGCTAATCGTATGCACCGCAAGCCAGCCTAGATAAGCTGTACTTGCACCAAATCTAATCCGACTCTTCGAAGGGAACAGGTTCCAAACGCCTCACTACCATGTATGTGCGTTTCACCCACCTTGCTTGTCCTGTACAGTGTTCGCCTGCCACGACAAAAACTGAATCAGCCTGTATTTACTGTATTACAGGTTACGCAAGTAGCGTAGCGCATGCGCAATGCGCTACGTTACTTGCGTAAGCGCTAAATACAGTATTATGTGATTTCCCCACTAGCGTGGGAAAATACCATAATACAGTAGTTAGCCCTTACGCAAACAGCGTAAGAGCATTGCGAAACGGACCTCCTACTTGGTAGGAGGTGTTTGCGGTGGCTCCTGGTTTTTTTTATTTTTATCTTCAATCAAGCCTAAAGAGTCGGGATGTACAAATATGTGCCCCTTCTGGGCGAAGAGTTCCTGTTGGAAAAGATTCCCTTATGGAGGTATCAATGGCTGGGACTGGGGCAAGCCGGCAAGATGGATTTACAAATACTTAAGGACAGGACGTGGTAAGAAGAAAGAAGGCATCATTGGTAAGTATTTGTTTTTTTTTATTTTTAATAAATACTTGTGGTTTAAAAGAGGGTGGTTAGTGTCTTTATTGTGGGTTTTATTATTTTTAATAAATGTATGTGGTTTGTATGAGGGTGTTGTAGCTTTGTAAACTTTTTTCTTTGTGGAACTACAGGGCCCAGCAAGCCAGGGATGTCAGGGCATGTTGGCACTTGTGGTTCTCCAAGTGCCAACATGCCCTGGCTGCCGTGGGTATGCTGGTGCTTGTAGTTATACAAGCACCAGCATGGCCACACTGTTTTTGGCAACCTGGCTGGCTGGGACTTGTAGTTCCACAAACAAAATTGGTTTCAGTTGTTTTTTTTTACTACTTTACGCCGTATTACCCTACTACCCACAGCCCAGGGGTGGTAGGAAGAGCCCTAGTGCTATCAGCACTGGGCTGGTTCTTTCTAGGGGGGGTCCCGCTCGTTTTTTTCAGCCGACCCCACTCCCTAGGGAATCCAGCCCAGCGCTGAACAGTCTAGGGTTGGTTAGTCATTATGGCAGTGGGACCCCTGCTGCGCATCTCCCTGCTATAGTGCCGCCAACCCTGGCTGGTTTGCCTAGTGCTGGTAAAGTGAAAATCGGGGGAACCCCACGCAAAATTTTTCCCCGATTTTCACGGGACCAGCACTAGTCAGGCAGCACTAGGGTTAAGCATTAATAGTGGGGGGACCTCACGCTTTTTTTTTTTTTTTTAACTTTTATCTGTTCTTTACAGTTTTAACACTGCCAGGGCAGTGTAACAGTGATGTGTTTGTACAACACGCTGCTATCAAGCAGCGTGTTGTATCTGGCGTGTTTTGAAGCAAACTCTCCTGAGTTTGCTAACTCGCAGCTTCATACATTTGAGAGCTGTATAGCTGCAGTGGCAAACAGTCGGGAGTTTGATCACTGGAGATTTTGCAAACAGCGATTTTGACAGATGCACAACTCTGGCGATTTTGCATGAAATCTCAGCTTCATACATCGGCGACTTTCAACTCTCCCGAGAAAATCACTGGAGTTGCAAAATCGCACTTTGATACATTTACCCCCTGGAGTGTCACAGGTTAGCCAACACTGGCTTAGTGGTACATATAATGTATGCCTTGACAAAGGACTCACATGGTCCAGTCCAGCTGTTGAGTATTGGCAATTGTAGGATTACATGAATAAATATTTAGGTTTTTTTAATTAGTCCTCCTCCAGTTGTTTTATCCTATGGAAGTGACAATATTTATTATATTGTTTATGTGGATTGCCATAGACTTAGTTTATCATTTTTCCATGTTACTAGTTCTTTTTTTTACAGGACATAAAAAGAAACACACTGTAATTACTTGCTGCTGATTCATGTAGGAGGAAAAATAAATTTGGTTCTTAATGGAAAAGTCATTTTTTTAAGATGAAATGGCTTTGTGTGTATACCTACAGTTTGGGCTCACTTTAATGCCCTATATCTGCATTTTCCATCCACAATCATACTCTACCAATGCACAGTCCCACTTGTATCTCCTTTGACCCATTGTTAGATATAGCTTTTTAATTATGCAGGGATTTAAAAAAAAAAGCAAAAAAAACTTACTGATTTTATATTAGCTTCAGATATATGCTAAAAGAGGATGTATAATTGCTGCAAGTTGAAGCCTTTTCAGTACAAACAAGATATGTTGTTTGATTTAATGTTTCCTTTCCAACAGCAGTGAAATAGTTAAAACTCACACATCTCTGGTGAAAATGCCACAATTGTTCACTTTCAAGTACATTTCTTCTCGGAGTTTGTGATTTTATGATGTATCTTCTTCCCATTTGAAACCTGCAAAATATTGATAAATGTCAAACCTCAAATTTGTGGTTTTATCCTTACACCCTCTCTAATGAGACAAAACAAATTACTATAAACACATTTTCGTCTGCAGTTTCTAATACAACAACCATACATGGGCACATCTTCATTTGGCTCACCGTCTACAGAGATACCTTTGATATAAAGTCCTTGGCTGCAAACAGGGTGGATTTTAGTAGCTTGCAGACACTTTGGGTCTGATTCATTAAGGAAAGTTAAGCAAAAGTAAGTAAGTAAGGCAAAACCATGTTGCATTGAAGTAAGAGGCAAACATTTAAATTGTGATGGCAGATTTATAGTTGGGGTAGGGCATGTCCTAGATCAACTTTGAATTTCACTGTACAAATAAGCTATCAAGTATTTGTGTGCTACATGAAAAAACAGTCAGTATTTATCTTATGTGCAAAACAGAAAACTAGTTTGCACCCCTTGCATTGTAACATGGTTTTGTCCAGGAGACTGAAATAAGATACCTCTTCATTTAAGATCCTTAATGAATCAGGCCCCTAGTTTGCACCCCTTGCATTGTAACATGGTTTTGTCCAGAAAACTTTTCTTAATGAATCAGGCCCTTTCATACTAAGCCAAGCCTCCTCCCGAAAATCCCATACCCTTGATGGACCTGTACTCATACCTACTAACGTAAGATTGTCCTGTGATATGAACCCCTTTTTCATTTAAATGATGCTACCTAGGTAACCCTCATGTTCTTAAATAAGCATTTCCTCTCCTTAGTTAATCCCCATCAGTTTAATTGTCTCAGTTGCTCAGTACAATTTTGTTGAAAAAACTTTTTGTACAGGTAAAGACTGACTTTCAGCACTACAGTGCTTGATGTTACCTGTCATGTTAAAACAATCTTTAAAAACTTTAACATACACAAGCACATAGGTAACATGCTAAAGCAGTGTTGGCTAACCTGTGACACTCCAGTCATTGTGAAACTACAAGTCCCTGCATGCTTTGCCAATATATAGCAGCTTATTTCTGAAAGGGTATGCTGGGACTTGTAGTTTCACAACAACTAAAGTGTCACAGGTTAGCCAACACGGCGCTAAAGCCATGATAGCTCAACTACTTCAACACGTCTCCATGGCTAAATCATTTATTTTTAACTGCAGTGCTCCCTCTCTATAATGACAGCTTAAAACACAGGGTAATACTGGTGTCATTGTAAAGGTGGCATTATAAATAGGTTGGTAAAAAGAGGGAGCACATATAATGAATTAACATAGACATTAGCACCATCCATTTAATCATCGTCATCATCATCAACATTTATTTATATAGCGCCAGCAAATTCCGTAGCGCTTTACAATCTTTAACCCCTTTATGACCAGAGGAAGGTTGCACCTCATTGGCTGGTCCAATCTGTATGTTTTCGTGCTGCATTGGATTCTCTGGGAATAACTTTCTTATTACTAGTCTAATTATGCTAATTTATTACTAGTCTAATCATGCTAATTCCCTCTATATTTTTCTTCTTTTTTAAAAAAGATAGAGCCTTCATTTGGTAACAAATTAAATGTGTTTTTATTTTAAAAATGATTACATTCCCCACAGTTCATTATACTTTACAAGTTCTTCCTATACTTCCCTATAAAAATAAAAGGTAATAGTGGTGCCCATTTAGAGAGATGCCACAGATATCTAAAGACCTTTACAAGTTTTTCAAGTAGCAACACACAGAGAATATAAAACTTGGGACATGCGGAAGCAGTGTCTGTAACATTGGTGTTCTGTGCTGGTGAAGTGCTTAGGTGTAAAAAATGCCAAAAGGTGGACAAGGGTGCCCACCTGTAGGACACCTGTTCCGGCTGTGTTCACCTCTTAGTGCAACGTGTGGAGAAAGGTAGGACCTGCTCAGCGGGCCACATTCTCTCATACCAGATTTGTTAAAGAATAATTGGGGCTTAACCATGGAGTGTGTCAGAGTAGATGCTCAGGTTATTCAAGCTCCAAAATCAGGTTCAGGGTCTTAGTGGCCAAGTCCAAATATACTGTATATGACTGACTTAGCTGCAAGTTTTGGTGAAGAAAGCCAGAATTTAAATTAAGGACGAGGCGAGGGGGAGCTTTATCCTAGGTCGACCTGAACCTTTAATCAGGCCCTGGTTATGGGCACTGTCTAATGATACTCTTGAGCCTCTGTGACCAAGTAAAACTTGTTTCGCAGTGTGTCAGCCAACATTAATTATAATTAAAATTTTAATTATATATTAAAGTGTGAATTTGAAAAGATACAAATCCATTTTCTTGAATACATTATCTTTCCGGAATATCTAATTAAAGATTCTTGCAAAATGAAATCTTTACATGAATGGCCCATCACCAAAAATGAGAAAGAAGCACAGAGGATCTTCAAATTTCTACAGATTTTTGAAAAACTTCTCTATCATTGTTCCTATCTTCCAACTTACTTAAAAAGATGTTTTGTTTAAGTGTTCTCCTGATATGGAAGATGCCTTTCACCCGATATTCAATAGAAAAACCGAATGCACCACTCAAATTTTGGAACAATACCTCCGAGATTTCCTTTTTTGCTTTCTGAGGATACTACCCATAAGTTGATTATCAAGTCTACTACAAGCAGTAGAGAAGAGTAACAGAGGTGAACAACGCCTGGAGGACACTACAAGAAAAGAGTAACTATTGAGAAAGGCCTTCAGAATTAGTAAGTGCACTCATAATGGAGGGTTTGCGGAGCTGGTCCTGAAGATCCTTGCCTCCTAAGTGGCCTTGTGGTTTCAGAGGTCGGAGATGTAAAGGGGCCCTCCCTAGCTTCGGTGAAGGAGGACCTGAAGATCTCCTTTTTTTCCCTCTCTGGGGCCTTTTGGCTCCTAGGAGATGGGGAGGCATGGGGGCCTTTATCTTTTGGGAAGTGTCCAAAGTCCCAAACCCCCAGCACAGTTTTGCACAGCACTTGGTGATTTGGAGTCACGCACCTCAGGCTTCAATTAAAAAAAAAAAAAATGGTCATTTTTTACCTCTACGTGTATTCTACTGATAGAAGACTCTAATTATTGGGGCTCTCTCCCCCCTTTCCTCCATGCTATGTTCACCTATGGCAGCTGACACTTACACCTTTCTGGTGGCTTCTCATTTGGGACTCTTTCCTGTGAACATTTCTCTGACTCCAAATGGCCTCTTCTGGGTTACCCCTGATTGTGAGAATCCCCTGCTTGTATTACTCCTTTCCTATGGGGCCTGCAACTGATGGAAGCTCTAGACCCCCTCAACAGGGTCAAAACTGGTACCCGCACGGCATCTACCGCCCATCTCTCTTTCTCAGTGATAGGGTTGGAGCTTATAATATAAGACAGACAACATGATACAGTTATAACCAGCACTCGCTAAGCTCTGGCTACCCAGTAACACGGCTATACGAATCACTGGATCTCGCAAAGTACGCCCCTATCTATTTTAGTATCCCCTCATTGACCTCACTGCCTGCATTACATCCCCAGCGCTACCGTCATACTTCAATTCAGCTATCCAAGGTATAGTATCTGGTACATTGGGTGGATTATTAAGTAGATCTTGCAAGCCTAAAGAATATGCCCATGATCCAAAATTGTATTGTAAGGTCATTTGGAGAATGTCCCTCGAAAAATGGAATAATGTCATGAACTGTACCTGCTGGGGCCTCGAACCATGGAGACCGTTCTTTTATTAACTACAGGTCTGGAGCATGAATTAAAATTATTTGGTGAGCTTAACCTGTTCCTAATGACTGGCCAATCAGAGGAAGCACTGAACTATTTAAACCCAGCCGCTTCTTGTTTCTTTTGCATGAGTATTGTAGTTTGTACCTGTGATATTGCATTGCTACAGCTACTGTTTTAACTTGTGCAATGAACTGGCCTGGCCTGACTATATCTCAGATTGATTAGTCTTGTGTGTATCTTTGATTTGTAGCAAGTATTTAAATGCCATTTTTTTTCTTGTGGATTAATCAATGTACAATTTGCTGATTTCTTTATGGCAACAAAACCTTCATTCACAACACCATAAAAAATCATGCTTCCAACACTTGCTTTTTATTTTTTCGCTATTGTGCTGATGTATTGAAACACTTCAGCAGTTTAGATTTAACAATTGCTATGTGTCGCTCAACACTTTGCACAGCTTCAGACATCATTTTGTTTTATTTTTTTTATAAAGGACCTTTGTTATAAAGCAAGCAAAAATACGCTACGAGTTGTTAAAAATGACAAAAGCGCCACCTGCTGTTATTCATGTAGATTGCAGACACAGTGGAAAGTGTTGCTTACACATTGGGGGGCATTAAATAAACAGGTAGACGTAGGGAAGAATTTTTTTTTATTTTTTTTTAAATGTGATCCTCTTCACTGAATATCATTTACAGAAATGTGGAACGGCTTCTATAGATTTGTTGCCTTTTTTCTGAGTAAATACCTACTGCATTTACTCTACTTCAGATTTATGATATGTTGCAGTTTTGTTAAATATGTCACAAGCTCGACACTGAGCATTCCCACCTGTGACAAATCCTCTTTACTATCAGATTTGAAAAAAAAATGCACCAGACACAATTTCACACAATTTTGCCTTTATGTGATATTTTAATAATGTAATTCTGCTCTTTTTTTTATTAAGGTTGGGTTATATAGCATCATGGAGTATTGGGGAGTCAGGGAGTCAGTGGTGCCATTGTTAGATTGAAAAAATTAAATATTATTATCATTTATTTATATAACAATTATATTACGCAGCGCTGTACAGACACACACAGACTAGGAAACATTTTTTCAGAAGCCAATTAACCTACCAGTATGATTTTGTACTGTGGGAGGTAGACGGAGCGCCCGGAGGAAACTCACATATGGGACAAAATACACACAGATAATCTGTGAAGTTCATATTTGCCATTCTAGTTAGTCATTGTACACCAGTCTTTTCAAATGATCCCTCGAAAAGTTATTTCTTCATTTTCACTGACAACAAAGAAAAGGTTTTACTTTTACCACAATCATTTGCTAAATAAATATATCTGCCAAGATAAAATGAGAAGTGAGACCCACATTGTGGGTTCTTGGATTTAATAGCTCTGCTTACTTAGAATCTATGCATTCATTTTATCTTTGTGTTTATATCGTATTTCCATATCTCTATTTCAAGTCAATGACTTGATCTGAGCCTAGCATCTCCCTTTTAAGCAGCGATATTTGCTACAGAATTTGTTTTGTTTATAGTTTCTTACCTGTTTACATATTTAATTGTAGACAATGGAAGCTGCATAATTCTATTAGGATGTCTACATGGTAACAGCTGTGTAAGGAAGCCAGTGTCCAGAGAACAGCCTTTTTGATTTAGAAATGCTTTATTGCATAGATACATCATTTTATTATATAGCTGATAGGTGTCCCAGTTTTTTCTGTCTAAAGGACAAGGTGGAAACTACAAGCTCATTAATAGCAGTGAGGCACTAACTTTGGTTCACACTAAGACATACCTCACAACTGTCCCGATTTCAGCAGGGCAGTCCCGATTTTAGGGCTCTGCCCCGCTGTCTCACCTGGGGACTTGTTTGTCCCGCAGGTGTAAATGTTGGTGGAAGGGAGGTATCTAATGGGCAACCTAGCGCTGTAGCCCTCTGGGGGCTTGACCTCACTCCCGTCATGACGTGGCCTCCCCCACTTTGCCGTGGCCACGCCCCCTGTTCCACTGATGGGGACAGACATGTTGGGAGATATGATAAGTGTCCCTGGGAGACCAACATGTCAGGATTATTGGATCCATAGTATCCCTTCCAACACTATAGATATAATGCACAACAGTGCTCTCTCTTCACTTCACAACTCATTCTTTTTGGCTTAAGCGACACGTTTTCGTCTCTTATTTGGCTATGCATTCCAATATATTAGCATCCTCAACTTTTATTTATATAGCACAAACAATTTACACAGCGGTATACTATTAATTTTCAGTCACATGCACTAATCTCTACCCCAGTCCAGCTTATTATCTAATGTTTCACACACACACACACACACACACACACACACACACACACACACACACACACACAGACACACACACACACACACACACACACACACACACTTAGGCAAAAGCTAATTAACTTAACAGACTATAATTGAACTGTGTGAAGAAGACACAAACATAGCGAGCACATACAGACTCAATGCAGAGAATATAAGTTTCAACCTCAAAGTCTACCCCTGGGGTAGAGGCTTCACCTTGGAACTTGAACTATGTACAGCTTACTTGACAGGGGCTATTTCAGCAATGGCTTGGGGCCAGGGTAGCAGTAGCTAAGTCTGACATGCTTCCTTAGAGGCAGAAACTAGCTCCTATAATTATTGGTATTATTATCAATATTGTTGTTTTTTTGTTTTGTTTTATCATATTACTGTACAGCACTGCGGAAAATAATAAATATTATGTTCAGTATTATAATGTATATCATAATACAATTAATGGCACCGGGGAAGGACTAAATGCAGAAAATAATAGCATGTAAAATGATAGACACTTGGCTTATAAGGAACAAGCCAGTGCGGAATATTGCAGAATAAGTGCACATGTACCAACCTGCTTCCCAACATAACCCATTTCCCTAAGGAACTTGCTCTCTCCTATATTTCAAACAAATTTTTTAAGTGAATGAACTAGGACTGAATTAGTTACCATTTCTGTTTCACATAAATCACTAAATTCAGCCAAGATTAAAACAATTTGTAAATAAGTGGGAGTAGAGGGAGTAGAACTGTGTCTCATGACAATAGCAAATTTCTTTTCTTTTGACAGATAACCTTCCTGTCGTCATAGTATTTAGGCGAGAGAAATAGCAGTGGTAGTTTATGCACAGTTTACAGATGAAGTAGGGTTTGTTGCGGTGAACAGTACACTATCAGTAAGTGGAAAAACTGTACACTGTATTTTCATGTAAATATTTTAGAATGTTCAAGAGAAACATGTGCTATAACATGCCATTCATTGCACTACACGCTACTCTTTCTGCAGGTGACCACATAACCTAGATCATTAACACGGCTGCCCTGTGCAACAGCCTGTTTGAACAGTATCCATGATTTTATAGTCAGACGTGCAGACGGAAATTCTAGAGCAGTGTGTGTCCACTTTGTGACATGCAACTGTCACTGTTGTGTAACTGCCTCTCAGGACTGTTGATGCCAAATACTAATCAGTCTTGATGCCTTTGATCAGAGTTTCAAAGGGAATATTTTTCTTTCTTTGCAGTTTTTAGTTCTTTATGGAGCCTCTATCAGGGTTAGCCTTATACTTAAGATGAATACCTTTGGTGGTAGGAAAATGTTTTTCTTGTGAAGCCAGATGGACAAGAATTTCAGGAAGCCTGAGGTATTGTGTGTAGATAGAAATAATGTACCTGTTAAAGGACATCTTGTAAATTTGGCTGCTGGCGGTAATAGTCCTTCACTACACCTCACCGGAGGCTTGAGGATTATATGGTTTATACCCATTTACTGCAGAGTCAGACTACCTGCACATTGCACATACTGTATCAGCCAAACCTAAGTCAAAATTGTGACAATAATCTACAGCTATTTTCTATATTATTATATAGTGCTGAATATGTGCTCTGTACACTGCTGGATGCTGCAAGAATCATATCACAAGTGACCTACATTTAGGCAAGATCTACAAACAAGTAAATTAATAATATTACTTTGTATAGGGCCAATATCTCTCTCAGCGCTGTACAGAGAATGCAGAACACAGGGCATTGAAACACCTACAATGGGGTCTGATAGGAACAAGGATTTGGTTGTAACACCTTATACATACAACTAACACCCTACACATACAACTAACACCCTACAAATACAACTAACACCTTACACATACAACTAACACCTTACACATACAACTAACACCTTACACACACAACTAACACCTTACACATACAACTAACACCCTACACACACAACTAACACCCTACACACACAACTAACACCTTACACATACAACTAACACCCTACAAATACAACTAACACCCTACACATACAACTAACACCTTACACATACAACTAACACCTTACACATACAACTAACACCTTACACACACAACTAACACCTTACACATACAATTAACAAGTTACCAATACAGCTAACACCATACACATACAACTAACTCCTTACCCATACAACTAACACCTTACACATACAACTAGCACCTTAAACATACAACCAACAAACACCTTACATATACAACTAACATCCTACATATACAACTAACACCTTACACATACAACTAACACCTTACACATACAACCAACACCTTACACATACAACTAACACCTTACACATACAACTAGCACCTTAAACCTGCGACTCCTGGCAGCGAAGCCTACCCCGCCTTGCGGCGGTTCTTGGTGAACACCGGGGAGATCGTTAGACTCCACACCTCAGGTAAGCCAGTGCTAATCAAGATTAGTAATATAGTATCCAGAATCTGTTACAACACCCTACACATACGACTAACACCCTACACATACAACTAAGACATAACACATATAACTAACATTCTACACATACAACTAACACCCTACACATACAACCAGCAAACACCTTACATATACAACTAACACCTTACCTATATAAACAACACCCTACACTTACAACTAACACCTTACACATACAACTATCACCTTACCCATACAACTAACAACTTACCCATACAACCAACACCTTACACATACAACTAACACCATACACATACAACTAAGACCTTACGCATACAACTAACACCCTATACACACAACCAACAAACACCTTACATATACAACTAACACCTTACCCATATAAACAACACCCTACACATACAACTAACACCTTACACATACAACTAACACCTTACACATACAACTATCAACTTACCCATACAACCAACACCTCACACAACTAACACCTTACACATACAACCAACAGCTTACACATACAACTAACACCCTACACATACAACTAACACCTTACACATACAACTAACAACTTACCCATACAACCAACACCTTACACATCTAACACCTTGCACATACAACCAACACCTTACACATACAACCAACACCCTACACATACAGCCAACACCCTACACATACAACCAACAGCCTACACATACAACCAACACCCTACACATACAACTAACACCCTATACATACAGCCAACACCCTACACATACAGCCAACACCCTACACATACAACCAACAGCCTACACATACAACTAACACCCTATACATACAACTAATACCTTACACATTCAACCAACATCTTGTACAATTTTTTGTCGCTCAAACTTAGTCAGGTGTCCCCTTTTCTGGACTTCCACAGCCCCCAACACCTGCTAAACAATTGCAGAGGACTGATGAATGATGAATAAGACGTGGTGCATTAATGGTATGATACATGATACATAAAATTGCATTAATATGTAGAGAGAGCACAAGTCCTCTATCTGGAAACTGTTCCATCTCATCTTTGACACCTCAGTTGTTCTTTGTTTTATATCCCTGAAACAACTGTGTAATAGAACAGACAGGTGTGAAAGGAAACGTGGCTGCACTGAACAAGTGCTACAAGGTTAAAGGGGAGATTGAAATTTTTATTTTTTTCAGTGTCCAGAGGAAATGTATTATCCTTTAATTTCACCCTTCAGCTTTCCTGTCCTGGCCTGAGGGTGTCTTATTGTAGTCTCCTGACACTGTAAGAGCAGAAGTACAGTGGCTAAGAATCCAAACTTGGTCTTGCCGAGATACAGAAATGTCCAAATTAAAAAACCTGCCTTCTTACTTATATTAATGGAAATGTAATCTATAAAGTATATTTTTAAATAAGTGTGAGTGATATAGTTACTATGTAACTAATTATAGTTTGCATAGTCTTTTATTTATTAAGCTGCCATTAAACCATTAAAATATGTATTTTCACTATTGAACGCCCCCATCTCTTCCTTGCTTTATTTTATATTTATAATAAAAAATGAAATTAAATCAGCCAAAAACAACTGCAAGGGTAACACCCATAATGAAAAATGACAGAATTCGTGATTGGCATTAGCAATAGAGGAGAGACCTTAGTTTTAACTCCTTAATGGCTGGCCATAGGTTGTGACTAGACAGAAATGTAGCAACTTTGCTTTGCATTGGTTAAACAACAATAACTTTTTTGTATCCAAGTGAATAACATATAGTTTTTTTTCTGTCTTCATTTACTTTAAATATTTTATTTTTACAGTTATAAAGGCTAAATGAAACAAAAACAGCACAAAAAAAAAGCATTTTTTCATTATTATTTTAAAGCAATTAGCAATTAGGATATATATTAAATATATCTTAAACTATATTACCATTTCTCCTGTTTATTTTGATACATGCTATTTTACTTTTCTCAAGTTAGTGGAAAGTTGTAAGGACTATAAGTCATGATGTATTTTTAAAACGTTCCTTTGCACTTCTTTTTTTTATTTTTTTTTACTTTACCTATGTATTACTATAATGTTTGCTAATAGATCAGAGTAGACTTTCATGGACACTACAAATGTATTTTTATTTTGGCAGAGCTGACACAAACAGATGTATTTGTTGTTACACCGAGAGATAATGTAGGTTTACTCAGTCCCAGTAACTCTCTCAATGACATCCTGACTACAGGTGTGCAGTCACTCAGCAGTGTGTGTGTCCCATTTCTATGCGTTGTTAAATATGTTAATTAGTCGATCACCATAAAGCCATGCACTACACATTTCTTTTTTCCATTCCATTCCGTCTCCATTATTGGCTGCTCCTCCCTAATGCCAAAGGCATTTTCTGCAAATGGTTAGGAGAAAACAGATTCCGTGAAAGGTTGACAACCCCCGTCATTGTAAAATTACTATATACATTATTATTATTATAATTTATTTATATACGGCCACTAATTCCGCAGCGCTGTACAGAGATACATTTTTTTAACATACCATTATCTAAGCCAATCTTTGTTAATATTTCGCAAAACAATGTTATTTTATGTGGACCTGATAAGCTCGTTTTAATACATTCACTTCACCTTGCATTACACTGGTGTTTTAACCCCTGGCATTCTGAAAATCCTGCACAGGCACAGCAGAGAAGACAAAAATCACTTCTCCTATTATATGGGAACTATTGCATGGGAACGCTACATACAACATTCTCACACCGTCGGTGCACTTAAAAGTAAGTGTGAGGTAGAATGTTCCAAGAGAAGGTGTCGCAAGAGAAGCTTCTGGCTGAGAAAAGGTGGATTTCAAAAATGCCTAAATAATAAGACACAGCCACTTAGACAAGTGAGGATGAGAAAAGGGGACGGAAGCTGATACAGAAACAAAATGGCGCATGAACCTGTTTGCCAATAAATATGTAACCCTTTAATTCCCAAGTAGAAGTCTCTTAAAAACGCCTGCCACTAAAGTTGCAGGATAAACTTAATGACTCCATTATTCATTCAAATATATTCTCAAATTGAAGTTAATAAACAGATATTTTTTTTAAACTTTACTTCATCCTTAAATTGAGAATAAAAACAAATGTCCTTGTTAGGCGTATGGTTTTCTTACACACAGGTTTTCTAATCACATGCTTTAGTGTAAATATAGTGCACATATACAACTGAAACTGCTTTCTGTATGAGCAAACACGTTGCTTTTTTATTTTACACAAGTTTTTTATTAATTGCAACCTCTGCTAAACATGTTTTATTTCTGAAGTTTCAGTGTTTTTATTCCTATCAGATTTGCATCGGACATTTTAGGATTTGTGTATTATTACTTTGTGGGATACTATAAAAATACTTTATATCTTATGTAAAAGAGCCAGGATTAGGTCTATTGAAAACCTTGTTTATTGCATTAAGGATTTTTTGGTTTTAATTTAAACTGAGGTAATGACCTCCTAAACTATACAAAAAATTATTGTACATTTAATGATATGATGCTAAAAAAATCTAATAAGAACTAATACATGTGATTTGTAAGTAAAGGACATAATTCCTGTCTTGTCACATTGCTGTCCCCAATATAGGACCACAGTACCCCACTTTCCACAGCTTATGATGAAATTTGGAGCATATGTTTAAAGTTGTTTGTCTCCCCAACCCAGTGATTAAGATAAACAATACAAAATACTGTACTAGATTTTTTTCTTGTATTAATTTTTTTTTTTTCATTTAGGCATTTCCACTTAGCTAAGAGCCCAGAAAAGTAATATATAATATTTTAAACAACCCTCCATGTGTATGCATTTCTCCCTTAGCCTTTTATTCATAGCTTAATTTAAAATCTATATTATTTTATTTTTAGTGGAAAAAAGGTAATAATCTCCATGTATACTTTATCTTGCTTGTGCGGGAGCCACTGACAATTTTAGGATTTTATTGTGGTTGAAGCAAAATATTTTGGCTACCGCTGAGAATGGCTGCAAGGACTGCGCACAGGGGAAGCGCTATTGTTAACAGCATAATATTATCTGGGATATTTAATGTATAATAATTTTATAGGCATTGTTGCTCAGTTCTTAGAGGCAAAGTTGTAGCCACCAGTAATTAGATATCTCTAATCAAGTAGTTTTTTTGCGGGTTATTTATTTTTTGCATTTACAAGTTACTCATTACAACACAGTGGAAGCAAGTATTCCTATCTTTGTTTCATAGAATTGAGTTACATTCATAGAACTGTGTTACATTTTACATTTTCCCCAGCACTGATTGGGTTTAATGTATAACTACTTTATAATTGGAAAATAATCTGTTTACGCTAGAGAATGGAAACATCTGTACGTGATTACATTATAATTACAAAATAACTACTGTGTGATTACATAGGTACAGTAAGTGCCGATTTGTTTCATGTCATTTCAGTATGCAAGTGCAATTGATTTTGTTATAAATAATCTGATTAAACTAATTGATTTGTGACTGCATGGCAATAGTGTTCGCATTAATTGGCAGTAATATATATATATATATATATATATATATATATATAAATTCATTAACCCTCATTGTAAGGATTAATTAACAGTATTCCCTTACTATATATATAGTGTGGGAATAAGCCCAACGGAATCACTGTCTCATAGGATAGGCAGAACACCCAAAGGGTAGAACACAGGGGTAGGTGCAGATTCTCCCATTCAGTTGACAAGCAAAACACATCATAGAACAAAGTAATTATGTTTCCAGCACTTGCCTTGTGTCCAGCTCACGAAACTGAAATCGTTTAGTCACAGTTGTTTTGTCAGCTCTGCTCTCTTAGAAGCTCTTTGCACCCAGCTAAAAGCAACATTTGTGTTGAAAGCCTCAGTATTTCTAGATCCTGAGCACAGTGGCACAGCAGCACAGTGGCCTAGTGGTTAGCACTTCTGCCTCACAGCGCTGGGGTCATGAGTTCAATTCCCGACCATGGCCTTATCTGTGTGGAGTTTGTATGTTCTCCCTGTGTTTGCGTGGGTTTCCTCTGGGTGCTCCGGTTTCCTCCCACACTCCAAAAACATACTGGTAGGTTAGTTGGCTGCTATTAAAATTAATTGGCTGCTATCAAAAATTGACCCTAGTGTCTGTCCCCCTCTCTGTCTGTGTGAGTGTGTGTCTATATTAGGGAATTTAGACTGTAAGCTCCAATGGGGCAGGGACTGATGTGAATGAGTTCTCTGTACAGCGCTGCGGAATTAGTGGCGCTATATAAATAAATGATGATGATGATCCTGAGAGTGGCAGGCAATTAAATTGCTTGGTAGACCAAAAACCCATAAGGGCCTACCAAGCAGCTGTCCCATACAATACACAGCGATTCACTCCAGGGGGTAAATTTATCAAGCTGCGAGTTTTAAAAAGTGCAGATATTGAATATAGCAACCAATCAGATTCTAGCTATCATTTATTTAGTACATTCTACAAAATGACGGCTAGAATCTGAATGGTTGCTATAGACAACATCTCCATTTTTTCAAACCTGACGCTTGATAAATTTACCCCCAGGACTCTCTTTGTGATAGACAAAACTAACAAAACACCCTTTAAGTGACCCCAAAAGTCTTGTGTCCTGGAGCTCTAAAATCAATAAGAGAAATGTTTGAGAAATGTACACATCCTCTACATGTTTTCCAGTATTTCCCTAACTATATTACATATCTAATAACATGTATTTTGACAGGCGATTAAGGAATTTCAACTTTTAGCACTTATAAATCATACTTTATAAACTATTTTTTATATTGCATTAAAAATATATACAATTACAAAATTTAGATAATCCTCACAAGTCCTTCACCCTCCAAAGCCCACTGACGCGTTTGACCAGCTGCAACTTTAATCCAATTACTCAATACTTTCTCCTGAGGTGTCTTCTAACCTTGGACAATTCTCTGATGGCCTAATCTATGTCAAACGAAGTAACTAGGCTTTATGTTTTCAGAGTAGAAAAGCCCTTTAAAATATTGTAGAAGTATAGCCAGTATCTCTTATATTATCTGACCGCTTCTATGGTTGTAAAAGCTAATCAACTTTACAGCTGGAAATCTTAAAGGATCAATGCTGCTTGATGTTAAAAACACACAGAAGAGATTGTATTATTAATCATGTTAAGTAAATTATTTTGTTCATTACCAGTTGCAGTTGTTATCTCAGCTCTTTACTGAAATGACCACAAAACATGTTGATGTATGATCAGTTGGGTCTACCTAATCAATGGTTTACTCCGTTGCACTAGTTTCTGTAGATGTTGACAGCATTAATTTGACAATTCTTATAGCAGATATCAGAAACAAGATTAAAAAATTTAAACCACTTTTATAGATGTCTTCTTTCTATGCTAGGAAAGCATTGGTCTGCAAGTGAAGAGATGCCTCTCCCCCACTTTGTTGGATGAGAAGATATCAGTTGTACAAACCTCCCTCCATATTAAAAATTGATGTACCAAAAGCTTCTAAATTTTGGCAGGCTTGCTTAGATTGTCCTGATTGGTTTCCGAGTTAATTTGAATATTTTCTCTTTAACGGTGACTGTTGTTTAATTTTTAGGAAGATATCCATGTTCTTATAAAATGTTCCACACTGCTCTGGTCACACCACATTGGTATTTTTTCATCAAGATAGAGTTTGTGACTTTTGAGGTTTGCTTTGTATTTTTTTCAGCTTCATGTTAAAGTAACAAGTTAACAAAATGACAAGCAAATATAAAATATGGATGTATTAGGTAAATGATGTGATAGATACCAATATTGCCATTTATTAAATGAAAGCCCCTGGGGGTAAATGTATGATGCTCCGATTTTTTCAACTTGCCGGAAATCGGCGTCTTTGCATTGAAAATTTAAAGCGACGATGGCTTGTAAAGGCAAACTTGCTTTACAAGCCATTGCCGCTTTAAATTTTCAATGCAAAGTCGCCGATTTCCGGCAAGTTGAAAAAATCGGAGCATCATACATTTACCCCCAGATCTCCCATTTAACTGTTTGCACTATAAAACATATCTGAAATTAGTGTATTAACATTTTCATTATTTTGTGTGTATTATTGGGACTTTTCAATTGATCTCAAGACAAGTGTGAATAATTAAAAATGACTTATCTCATGTTGTATTTGGTTTATTGCTCCTCAGTAGTCATAAAGTAGAAGAGGTTAATAATTCGTTTGATATAGTAACCTTTTTTTTCATCCATCCCGTTCTGTCTGCAGGCAGCCCCAGGAAGCAGGTGTTAAGCTCCATAAAGGCAAACCCAACCACAGGTCATAATGTGCCTAGTAAGACACCACTTTAAACCTACGTTCCTCCTACACACAAAGTCCAGTGGAAAGTCATCATCTTCATCCGTTATTCTAAAATAGAAGCCTGAGCCACATATCATATAAGTTCAACCCCATCACACAAAACGCCCACTCAGACTGAGAACTTCTGTGGTCTGATTGCTTGCAACCCACACAGGCCTGGAAAGATCTGTCTCCACCACTAGAAGCTGATATCTCTGTCTGCTTTTTGGGGTGACATGTTTCTGAAGTGAATACCAGACAGCAGTGATAAAAATTTGGTTAACTTTTCTGATTGCACACTTTTCCCCAGTGAAATGAAACAATTTCATGCAAAGTGAATTGTAATACTGATATATAAGATGTAGCTTTCCCTACATTCTTACTTGCGATAGTTACAAAAAACACCCAATAGCATGTTAGTAAAGCAATTTCTTCCCTTTAATTTTTTTTACTTTATAGAATAGAGAAAAATAAAAAACTGCACCACTGAAAATAATTGTAAATAATGTGAATATAAATCTAGTCACATGACCTACATTCTGGCTGGAGGGTGATCAGGCCTACAAGCCTCTTTACTGCACCTCACAAGTACAGGTTCCTCTCTGTGCAGGAAAATGGTGCATGCTGTATTTTCCTGCACTTGACAACTTGCATGTACAGACTGTTGTATCTTCCTTATTTTAATATGCATGTCCTCCAGGTGTTAGCATTTGACTTGCAGTGTTACTGGCATTTTCTTAATGCCAGTGGGAGACCACCCTTAATCATGTTTCTCATTTTTGAGGGTAGCAATGGTTTGTAGTTGCAATAAAATGGATACGATTTTATTGGGTTCCAAAAATACTTTTTTACTACATTGTACATTGTTAATTTTATTAAGGGGTCTATTTATTAAGACCCCTCTGATAACAAGATTTTCTATTGCTGCATATTGCAAGATAGAAATTCTTGTATTGGGCAGTTTATTAAGAAAATATCACCAGGGAGCTGAGCCTGAGAGATGCTCTGCTAACCGGTGATACTTGCTGGCAGTGGTAAGAGGTATCAGTCCTGGAACCCTCTGCGTAGACTTGAGCTGGCATGCCGGCATAGGCATCTGTACTAGAACTGAAAGACTGGACTTGGGCTGCCAGTTCTAGAGTCTATATACAAATATATGACAGTTTAAAAAAATTATTAAGAAATAGAAAAAGAATAGAAAAAAAACAGGAAAAAATGCTTTATTTTTTTTGTATAATCTGTTTTTATTGAAGAAAAGGTATAACTATGACACATATCACAGCATAAAGACATCATAATCACCGTAGAAAAAGAACGGCAGAGCAAGCACAGAATTTCTATACAGTGCAGTCTTCAATAGCGTGTACAAACTTCAAAACGAGTGAGGAGAGAGGGGATTGGGAGGGGAAAGGTTTGATCCTCATAGTAGTGTACTCTTGGGAATCTATAAAATCTAACCAACTAGCCCAGGTTGAGATATAATCTGTGAAGTACTGGACAAGAAGAGATCATCAGTTGCCATGTAGAAGTGGATTCTTGCTATCCAATCCCTTAGGGAAGTGGGAGTAGGGGACCTCCATTGAACAGGTATCACAGCTTTATTCAGATGTGTAAGGAGCAGTTTCTTGTAATGAGATATTGGTATACTGGTGAGGTTAAGCAACCAGATACCTGGGCCAGAGGGAACAGGGCAAGCCAATTTCTTTAACTTTCTATAACTTTAAAAAGCGGAAAGTCCAGAACAATTTCACCAAATGTGTAAAAATGTCCCAAACTCCGGTCAACACCACCAGCACTTACCTGAAAAAAAATGCTTTACGTTAATAATAAAACATTTTTTTCCTGTAGTCATCCTTTTATTTGTACAGATGATTCGCCGTGCTTTGCATCTTTTGTGTAGTGCATCTTCACAAGATATAATTTGTCTGATTTCCCCTGAAACTGCAGCTTGTCTTACCTTGTTTCGACTGTACAGTGATTATCTTCAGTACTTGGTCTAGGAACTTGGCTTCCTGAAGAATAAGTGATTTATTGTACTATAATAGTTTGTGGCCTACATGGTTAAGTCATCATAGGCAGGTGGAACTTTTCCAAGGGCTTTAGAATAGTACATCACTTAAAATACTTTTTGCAGTTTATTTTAATATTTTATTTAATCTTTTCATTAAAAACATTGACAAATGAATGCATAACAGTTTCTATATTGGGCTATATTACTTCCACAACACAAACTGTATAAAAGGTGTTATCAACAAACCATTTCTGACTGCGGATATTTTATACCTTTGTGACCAGACCACATTTCAACGCTTTACTATGTGCTGAGAATATTTTTTTCTACTTTCTGCAGCCCAGTGAATTTTACACTGTAATTATTTTGGGGACTGATTTGTTTCCTTTACTTTCTTTTGGTAATATATTGATATACTCATTGTGGCTCGGGCACCCTTCTGGTGATGCACACACTAACATCTTGTTTTGTATATTTCTTTTATTGTCAGGATGGCAAAGTAACAGATAACATACAAGTTTCACATACTTTCTTGTGACTCTAATGCTAAACTAACAGAGACCATCTCCCTAGACACTGGCCAACTTGTGCAGCATTGGTTACCCTGAATGATGAACAACTCAGACTTAAGTACTTTACACTCCTCCTATAGCTCTAGCTTGATGGACAGGTGACACTCCCACCTGGCCCTGAAAAAGGAGTTCTCTGTAGGTGCTCAGCTTGATTACTCTCATTGCAGACACACCCAGTCAGCTGCTGTTAGCTGTGCAAAAATATGCCTCTAAACCACTTCAAAATATGAAAGTAAAATCACACTCCATATGATTATTTTGTGACACATGTTCTCCATCTGTGTTTCTTTAAACTAGGTTCACTGTATAAATGTGTATTGTTTGCAACCTTGCCCTGGAGACTCAGAATCAGCTGAATAATACTTAGTTCCTCTCCCAGAGGCCTTTGGCAAACCACTCCCTTTGTCACATATCCCTCCCCCTAGCACCACCAAGTAGGGTGGCACAGACTTTGCAAGATGTGCAAATTTTCATGACAATGCATGTGCATTTTTGTGCAGAATCCCCGGTCTATGTTCTACTGTAAACCTGAAAGGTTGCAATGCTAAAACCAGTGGGTTACCTTGGTATTTACCTTCAAGTTGTTCTGCATCCAATGCAATGGTGCATGATCTGTTATTAATGAGACTTCTCTGCCTAAAAGATAATAGCGTAGAGCTGCTGTGGCCCATTTTATGTTGAGTCATTCCTTCTCCATGGTTGGATTTTGTTGTTCCCTCGGAAGAAACTTCAGCTACAGGACAGGATTTTTTTATTACATTCTTTTCCCGTGACAAGACTGTACCTAAGCCAACAATGGAGGCATCGGTTTGGAGGAAGAGCCTCCAGGTAAACTCAGGTTTTTGCAGTACTGGATAGGAACAGAGGGCTAAGCAAAGATCTGACCAAGCAGCTTCTGCAGAGTCAGACAAGTTAACCTGTCTTGACAACTTTTCTTTAATATGTCTGTAAGTGGAACAGCTCTAGTGGTGAAATGGCTTATGACTCGCCTGTAGTAACCTACTAGGCCTAGGAAGGTTCTTAACTGTGATTTCTTTCCGGGTCTTGGACAGTTTTTGACTGCTTCCACCTTGTGTAGATTGGATTTTACTTGCCCTTGCCTGACAATATACCCCAAATAGTTGGCTTCTCCCATTGCTAATGCACATTTTTCTGGATTGGCTGTCAATCCTGCGGATCTCAATAAAGCTAATACCAGCTTGACTTTGGCCAGAAGTGACTTCCAGGTATAAATCACTTAACTAAGCGGCTGCATAAGCCGAATGGGGTCATAGCAATTCATTCGTGACTCCTTTGAAAGTGGTAAGTGCCTCATGCATCCCAAAGGTTAAAACTTTATATTGGAAGTGACCATCAGGAGTGGAAAATGCAGTCTTTGGCTTGGCTGAGGAAGGGGAACTTTCCAATACCCCTATGTTAAGTCAAGAGTAGTCAAATAGTTATTACCAGCTAGATTTTCTAACAGTTCATCCACCCATGGCATCAGGTAGGCATTGAACTGGGATACGCTGTTTAACCACCTAAAGTTGTTGCTGAACTGTATACCCCCATTGGGTTTTGGGACAAGCACAATAGGGCTATTCCAATCACTATTGGATTCCTCAATCACGTTCAACTGGACCATCTTCTCAATCTCCTTTCTCACATCAACCCTTCTGGCTTCACTAATGCTATACGGCTTTTTCTTCATGACAACTCCTGGCAGAGTGACAATGTCGTGTTCAATTAAAGTAGTGCACACAGGAATGGGAGAGAAGACATCCCTGTTCTGGGAAGAAAAAAAAAGAAAAAAAATAAGACACAGAGGGTAAGAAATAATAAAATATTACTGAATTCCTCAAAATTAGTACTTGATTAAGGAAGGGGAAAACCCCTAGCAAAGAAGGGTGATATAAAAACATATAAATTCAAAAACACCTCCAACTTGAACAAAATCAATATATGAATAGAGGGCTAGTCTTTTGACAAAACAGGCTGCCAGACCTCTTTGAAGAAGCCAAATACCCCTAGGGTTTAGTCAGCGCTCTAAAACCCTATCTAAAAAGATACACAAAGGGTTATAATAATCACAAACTGCAGGAATAACAATTAATTTCATTTAATGACATGTACAAAGAGAAAAAAAGAAATAAGATAAATAAAATAAGTTAAAATTCACACAGTGACATACGTTAATACCTCTGAAATAAAGGCTATAGCAAAAAAAGTAACATCATATGAGAGCTAATAAATATTAGATAAACTTTATATAATAAGGATCCAACTCTCCCTAAGGACTGGAGATAAATCTTGATAAGTTCTGAGGTAAACAGAATAAAGTATCAAAACCGCTTAAAAGGAAGGTAGCTGCCAATCCAAAATCATCTGATATACATTGTTAAAAGGGTTCGATTAGGAGAAAAGCAAATAGCTCACACTCTCCAATTATTTTCAATAAATAGTCCCACGATAGTTCATCAGAATGAGGTAATCTCCATGGTCCAGAGCCAGTTTAGTAGCAGAAATCGGTTAAATCTCTGATAATGTGGTCCTGTGGCTCTAACCAATAAGTCTTCAAACTAGCGGTGCGCACCTGAATAATCTGCCCGGGCAGAAACCATCTCGATACTCTGCGTTCCTAGGCAGAGTAGTTCTTCCTTCCGTATGATAGTGGATGAGCTGCGGTCAAAGGATCCTGATATCTATACTGCTCTCGCCACACTTGCTAAGCAAGCATGTGTGGTGAGAGGAGACACAGGATCGCATTATCAGAGTGGGTGATAAGTGTATATTCCTTTTCTCAGCTTTGTCCGTATCTTCACCAACAGGTGGGGAGGACAATCCATGATGTCACCAGCCAGCGCTGCTTTCAACTGTCCAGGTGTAACGGAACTTACCTCTCCGCGCTACAGCGCCAGCTTCTCTGTACCACATTCGGCACGTTCGGGAGGTGGTTCACATGACTCGTCTCCGGAGGCTGGTTTTTCAAACTTGCCTCTCTACTTAAGGCTCGCACTGACACTTGTCAGTGCAACTTGTTTGCTGTGCTACTGACTCCTGTGTTGCTCCCTGTGCGTTCCTGCTATCTGATCTCCTGTGTACTGAATCTTGCCTGTCTGACCCTGAACTGCCTGATCATCTGTGTACTGAACCTTGTCTGTCTGACCACGAGCTGCCTGACCTCCCGGGTACCGAACTTGCCCATCTGACAATCCTCTGCCTGATCTTCCATATACCTGTTCTGGTTTGGTCCTGTTTACGCTGCACCTCCAAGGTACTTCTCTGTTATATTTTCCCCATTGTTACATCCCAAGGCAATCCAGGGGGCCGCGACCTGCGAGTTCTCGGCAGCAAAGCACATACTACCATGCGGCAGTTCTTGGTGAAAACTGGAAAACTCGTTAGACTCGGCTCCCCTGATCTGCCAGTGTCAATTGGGATTGACAGAGGTTTCTAATTAGATTGTAACACCAGGTTTCCTCAAACGGTAACTCTCGTGACCCCCAGGTTAGCATTCGGGGTTGGCAGTTCCCAAAGATCAAGGTTCAGACAGTTTGATTTCTTGGCAGAACCTTTAAGACCAGTCTTCCGACCATTGAATCAGTTGCTGGCATGTGGGAAGTCTTAAATGGGAAGATTATGTGGATACGGCAGCTTAGGCTATGGTAGCCACCACCAAAACCATTGGTTTTTAAGTGACTGGCAGAAGAGTTCTCTCATATTCCTCAGTCATCCTATGTATATGACTTTCAACTTGGGCAACCGAGTAGTGATGGTTTTCGGGCAGGGCATAGCTGGACACCAATGTAAGTTCACTGCCAGAGTCAACCAAAGCTAGGACAAGATTTTGGTTGATAAGCAAGTACTTATAGTACAATACCTTGGATAAGCAGGCCCAGCATGTGTGACATGCAGGTGTTTGGGGTATTTGCTGAAAAGTGCCAAATCTCTCTGCAAATACCTACAATGGCTCCCTGTGTCCTCCAGAATCAAATTCAAATTACTCACCCTTACCTACAACACCTTCAACAACACTACCCCTGCATACATCTCAAATCTCATATCAAATCTCACATCAAAATACTCTCCCTCTCGTCCTCTTAGATCTACCTCTGGCTTTGATTCCTGCCTACAAGACTTCTCCCGTGCTTCTCCACATTTATGGAATTCTCTACTATGCTCAATCAACTTTCCCACATCCTTCAAATCATTAGATGCTCTTTGAAAGCCGTTATATTCCAATCTCCACTCTGAACCACATTTGCTCCTCTTGTGTTAGCTGTGCCCACTTCCACTTAGAATGTAAGCTCTCTAATGAGCAGGGTCCTTCATACCCTTTGTTTTCATGTCTGCCTTTATTTTGTATACCTTGTATGTCCCTGTTTTATATATGTACTATTTTCCCTACTGTTACGGCTAACGGCTATTATTATAAACTTGCAGAATTAGGAGTAGAGGTCTTCACCTATAGTATCCGCCTTTCCTGAAGAGCTATATGTGCTCACAGGTACTCAGATGCCTCCAGGTCTTAAACTCTAACGTAGTGTAAGTTTATGAATAACACCGCAGCGCGGTATGGGAGGCAGAAACGAAAGATAGCACTGGTCAGAAACAAATTGGGGTCTAAGGTCTGAAGCAATTAGTGTGGTCAGGTACAAGCAAGAGGTCAGGGCTGGCGACAAGTTAGCCTATCCGAGGAACAAGGCAGAGGTCAGGACAATCAGCATACAATCAAAGTCCAATAAACTAGCCAAGGGTCATGCACCTTAATTCAATCCAAAGTTTCAGCAGACCGGGCAGGAACAGGTTAGCTATCATGAACAGAATGCTATTAGCGGCAGGGAAGCTAAGCGCTCCCTGCCTTAAATACATAGGTGACCCAATTAGAAGAGAAGGGCACAGGTACAGCTAATCAGCTACAGAAGGCTGTTAATCAATTGGATCTCCTGCGCTTGCGCCCAGCTGTCAAACATGACGGGATGCAGCGCTGTCAATAAGACCATTGCCCTGGCAACATCCGGGATGGAGGGGAGTTGACGTCCCAGTCCTCATGGTGATGGCTGTGACATGGCCAGAGAGTACGCAGAGAGTTGCGGCGCGTTGAGGCACAGCCATGGCTTGTGACACCTACTGTACGGTGCTGTGGAGCACTGTGGTGCCTTACAAATCTACAATAATAATAATCTCTCCACCACTGTGGCAAGTTCTTCATGAGACAGTGGGTAAGGCGGTCCTTTTCCAGATCCCTGTCGGCTTGCTGAGTTTCACCAGTTAGATATGGTGCCAGCCTTTAAGCCTAAACTTCATGAGACCAATTTGCCGTTTGCAGCTCTCTCAAAGGACACCATATACGTTTCTATGTCATCAACTGATGACATTCTCTGCTGCGCCAGACCAGGTGGTACATTTATGTCACGCCTCACCTGGGCTATCATTTCCTGTAAGAACCTGGTGGTTTCCTCATGTGCCTCAAAAAACTAGTAGCATCTGAGCTTACTTCTCATGCTGTGCAGCAGCCATATTCATGAGGACTCTCTAAACTTCTACACAGTTTGGGTAGTGGAAACTTGCCTTCCTAATCATCCCACTTCTGATATCACTTGTGGCACGGGCATTCTTCTGATGATGCACACACTAACAACTTCTTGATTTGTACTTTGCTGTTATTGTCAGGATGACAAAGTCCCACACACGTTCTTGGGTCTTAAATGGTAAACTAACAGAAACCAACTCTCTAGACACCGGCCAAATTGTTTGGCATCAGTCATCCTGAATAATGAACAACTCAGTCTTAAATATTTGACACTCCTCCCACAGCTCTAGCTTGATGTACAGATGACACTCCCACCTTGCTTTTAAAAAAGGGTTCTCTGCAGGTGATCTGCTTGATTACTCTCACTGCAAACACACCCTGTAAGCTGCTGTTAGCTGTAGAAAAAGATGCCTCTAAACCACAAGTTTAATCACACATTATACTATTATTATGTCAAACATATGTCCACCTCTGTATCTTTAAACTAGGTGCACTGCTGTACAAATGTGTAATGTCTGCATCCTTGCCCTGGAGACAGCTGAATACCTAATTCCTCTCTTAGACACCTGCGGAAAACCACTCATTTAATATATTAAACAGGTGATGCTCACACAGGTTTTGCTGAAACACTTTGCTGTAATTTATTCAAAGATGTCAGGATGGTACAGTCAGCAAGAAGTGTAGTCCAGCAATCAAATAAACCAAAGTATTTTTACAAATTCCTGCAACCCTGCTTCTGATTAAACATCCAGTTTCCTCACTAGATACCAGCTGTATCTACCTAAACCAGAATCCCAGCACTATCTACCTAAACCAGATATCAATCACAGCATGAGCTCCACCTGTGAACCTGTGCTCTGTGTGTAGAGAATTAGCCCTGTCAGCAGCATGACTCTGCAGACTCCCAGAGAAAATATTAGTCTATCCCTTAACAGTGTGTGACAAACTGCCTTTTTTGCCACATACCTCCCCCTTAGCTTTACCAATCTAGGTAAAATGCATACTGTGGGGAGCGCATTTTACGGGAGAGAGCATCCGCTTTTTTATGTTTAGCTTCCGGTCTATGCTCGATGGTGAAGTGGAAAGGCTGCAATGCCAAGAACCACCAGATCACTCTGACATTGACCTCTTTGTTCCACTTGAATCCATTTTAATGGTGCATGGTCTGTCACCAGAGTACACTCCAATTCACCATGAACTAGCGGTAGTATCCTATCAAGCCAAGACATGTGCTCAGTTGGGTCTTTCTCTCTGGCTTGGTCCAGTTCTTCATGGCTTCCATTTTATCAACCTGGGGTTTGACCTTCCCTTATCCAACTACATATCCCAGGTATTTTGCCTCTGGCATGGTCAATGCACATTTCTCAGGATTGGAATAATTGGCCTAATTTTAGATGCTTTTTAGCACTATTTAATAATATACAAAGGCATATTAAGTGATAACACTTTTCCCCAGTGAAATGAAACAATTTAATGCAAAGTGAATTGTTATACTGATATATAAGATGTAACTTTCCCTACATCCTTGATTGGGTCAGCTACCAAAACCACCCAAAACATTTTAGTAAAGCAATGTATTTCTCTTAAATCTTTTACTTTATATAAAAATAAAAAAACTGCACCTCTGAACATCTAAATACGGTGAATATAACTCTTGTCACATGTCCTACATTATGGCTGGAGGGTCATCAGGCTTACAAGCCTCTTTATTGCACCCCATAAGTACAGGTTCCTATCTGTGCAGGGCAATGTATTTTTTTTGCACTTGAATACTTGTATGTACAGACTATTTTATCTTCCTTATTTTGATATGCATTTTTTCTCCATTCTGATGTCACCAAATGCACCATCATATCAATAGAACATGAACGTAAACAAACCATACCCTTAGGCCAGTCTCAGGCATGTAAATGGGGTTTGAATCTTTTGCTTCCAATGACACCTTTCCCCCTTTGTCATGTGCCTGTGGCTGGGAGTGACGGTAGCATGGCAGCATCTTTTGGCTGCTCCCTATTATATTGATTCATACAAAGGGGTCAGTGTCCTCCAGGTGTTAGCATTTTAAGTGTTACTGCCTTTTTGTTAATGCCAGTGGGAGACCACACTTAACCATGTTTCTCACTTCTAAGTGTAGCAATGGTTTGTAGTTGCAATAAAATGGATACAATTTTATTGGGATTCTAGAAATACTTTTTTTTTATTACATTCTAACTTGTTAATTTAATTGAAGGGTCTATTCATTAAGATCCCTTTGATAATGATATTTTCTATTTCTGCATATCGCAGGGATAGAAAATCTTGTATTGGGCAGTTTATTAGGAAAATATCAGCAAGGAAGCTGAGCCTGATCGGTGGTCTGCTAACTGGTGATACTGCCTGTCAGTGGTAAGAGGTATCAGTCCTGGGACCCTCTACGTAGGCTTGAGCTGGCATGCCGGCTTAGGCATGTGCACTGGAACTGGAAGACTGGACTTGGGCTCCCAGTTACAGAGTCTATATATAAAAAAATATAAAATGATAGTTAAAAAACAAACTTCCAAGTGAATTGGGCAGCACAGTGGCTCAGTGGTTAGCACATCTGCCTCACAGCACTGGGGTCATGAGTTCAATTCCCGACCATGGCCTTATCTGTGTGGAGTTTGTATGTTCTCCCTGTGTTTGCGTGGGTTTCCTCCAGGTGCTCCAGTTTCCTCCCACACTCCAAAAACATAATGGTAGGTTAATTGGCTGCTATGACACAGTAATAAGGATATAGATCATGTGCTTACCTAAGCAAGCAAAAACACTGTGACACTTATATTGTACTAACATATCCTGTACACCTACAGCATGGCTCAATGCTGACAAACACATGACAACACTAATTTCCAGGGACAATTCTGGTTTTAAGTATTTACCCCGGAAATGTTTGTCCCTTAAAATATTTTTCAGTATTGAACAACTGTGTTAAAAAATCCTTTTTTCTACATATCATATGCACTTCAGTGGAGGTTATTTACAAAGCACACTTGATGTACAGCTGTTGCACCTGTTTGCTTAGATGTTCTGCCCAGCGAATATGAAGGTGCATGTTTATTCTCCGCTCTAGGGAGACACCTCTGCAGTCTCCAAGTGGGCCCAGATGTGTGAGGAGAGGAAAAATCTGAAGGTGTTGAAGCCACATCAAAGTCCAACCTCTTACCACTTTAGTTCCACCCCTTTCACTAAATAAAACTTTTCTGTTTTCCCCTAAAATATTACTCATTTAGCCTAAGTTATGGCTGAAATTAATCATGAGGCTAAAGGACATTAGGGCTGTCTTCATTTCATTTGGTACTTGTGTGTAAAAAGCTTTGTTTTGCTGATTGTTTAAAATTGCTTTACTAATTTTGAGTCTCAATCATGATATACCCCTTATCTCCCCTATTTTCTCTTTCTGCACCCTATCCTTGTTATGTATGAAAAAATAATAAGATTAATAAAAATAAAATAAAATAAAGCTGTTGTGCTTTGTGTAAAGTGTGCCTTGAAATGGGCTTTTCTGCTAAAATGGACCTGGAAGGCATAAATGTATCAAGCTGAGAGTTTTCCGGCGGGTTTGAAAAGTGGAGATGTTGCCTATAGCAACCAATCAGATTCTAGCTGTCATTTTGTAGAATGTACTAAATAAATGATAGCGAGAATCTGATTGGTTTTTCAAACCCGCCGGGAAAATCTCAGCTTGATACATTTACCCCCATGCCCCATTAAAAGTATAGGAAGAAACTAATCTCCTCCAGTTCAGAGGTGGGGTAAAAATCAACATCTGTTGCAGAGTGGAAATGGATGTGTGCCCCTTGTCATTGCAACGGAATCCCCTAAAAATGTACCATCTTCACCCCTTTATCTCATTTAAATAATCACACTCAGCAAAAGAAAATCTAATTTCTGCACTGCTCCATAAAACAAGGGGTACCCTCTACTTGTGCTAACTTCAGCTCCTCTGCAAATGTCACCATCTTGCTCCATAAAGCATACACCTCTGCGGAAATCTAAGTGTGTTAAATCTTTTGGGGTGTTACATGCAGACCCCTAAAATCTCTAATGGATTTATTTATTACACAGACCTACCCAGCTCCATCTACCAATCTGTCTACTTGGGACCATTTACAGGGTGCAGGGGTGGATTGGGAATTTAAGGTGGATCTGAAAAATATTCTGAAAGTGGCCTCATATGGTAGGTGTGATTAGTAGGTGGATTCTAATCAATAGGAGGGTTGCCGTCAGTATGTGTGCTGCCATGCAGCCGGTTGTGGGAGTAACCAGCTGGCAAGAGGTGTAGCCATCACTTTATACAGTGTTACACCATCCTCCAACAACTTACCTTTCAAACACACTGGCAAAACTTCACACACACCAATGTGCATGTGGTTCAACTTCAAGTAGAACAGCATGAAGAGGAACATACCTCCATGCAGTTGGGGCAAAGTCCCACAACTATCGGGAAAGTTGCCAATCTCTCTCCTACCTGTTCTTGCAGCTTTCACTACCTGCTGGTATCTTAAGATCAGTTGCTGTTTGATCGGATCCTGCAATGTTGGGGATGCTGTTTATAAAAAAAATACTATTCATCTTCTGGAAAACCAAGCAACTAATAAACACTCTAGGTCCCCCATCCAGTTTCAACATTAAATCAATAGCATTTACTTTTCAACAAATATACCTGCTTCTCCCCCGATATTACATTAGTGCCCACATTCAATAAATAATTATCCCTGACATCCCATTATTAGCACCCCCATCACATCAATAAATACTCCCCAAACAGAAACACATACTACATAAATACCACACAAACACTATAGCAATAACCTAAACATTACAGAACTACACCGATATTACAGTAATACCCCCACATTACAGCAATGTCCCCAGCCACTTCACATTACAGCACTGCAACTCAGCCCCTCCACATTACAGCAATCAGCAATCCCCCTCCCCCACCCAGTTTACAGCAATACCCTAGCAGCTATTCACATGACAGCAGTCAGCAACCCTTCCCACCGCATATTACAGCAATACTCCATCAGCTCTTCCCATTACAGCAATTGGCTATACCAACCCCACCCTACACACATACACTACAGCAATACACCCACCACCAGAGCACTGATGTCAGGTGGAAGAGGCTGAGCATACAGTGACTCGACTTGTTTTTTCCAGGTTTGGGTTTGTTGTTGTTTAGCTTACATCTCTTCATGTGTCTTCACAGGTATGTTCACAGGTATTTTCTTGCAAACAAGCCTTGGCACGCTGCACAGTGCATGAAGCTTTTGGGTGTTATCTCTTTGTCTGGAAGTTTGCATGGTATCAGAACGCTGTATCCTGTCATTATCGCCTCAGTGTTGTGCGCAAAGTTGCCTGTATTCCGAAGATGTGCCAATTGCATGCACCTTCATACGAGTGCTTGGGGAATTTCGAGGCCCAGGCTACTTCAGTCACATTATGGGGAACATGCTCTATATGGCAGGCTATTTTTGAGAGGGGCATAGTACAAGCAGTAATGCCTAATGTTAGAGGCCTTGGAGCCGGCATCACTGTTTTTGGACAGTGTTTGGACGGACACTACACTGTCTTTCCGGCCTTCTGTGTTTAAAACACAGCTGCCATTAGGTCGAGAATGGTTGTGCATTCAACACATCTCTTGGTACCTACACTTTGTTCCACCACCGCACAAAGATGCATCACCACTGGTGTCTGAACCACTCTCCACTTAATTGCCAGGGGCATATCGATCTCCACTGCTCTCTGGGCTATATTCGGCGCCCCACTAGTCTGTGTCATGCTCCAGGGTCCCACTTTACTTTCAAAAGGAGACGGGTGCAACCATGTCTTACCCCCGTTTGGTGTAAAAGGGCAGGAAAGCTGCACTCACCTGCTCTTCCTGCTCATAGTCAAACATACATATGTATGTTCCACTGACCTCCAGTGGTGGTGTGCACAGTCTCCTCCACATCAGACACACCTACACTTATGGTCTGACAAAAGTGACTTTTTATGCCGAGTATATTAACAAGGTCCCCTGCATTGACTAGCATTGGTATTTTTTGCGGGGACCTCAATTTTTGTCCCCACTACGACCAAGGCCTCCACAATGTTGGTGTGTAAACAGGTCATTGTCCCCACAAGTACAGGAATGCTGGTACACACAGATGCTGCAGTAGACACCGTCCGGTCACATAACCCGCGCATGTCATTCTACAGATCAGCAGAGTTCCAAACACACAGGTGACTTTACAAAGATTGACTTTCCCTCACATCACACGTCCTCTCACCTTCCCCTTCTCCAGTAATTCACCTAATTCGTGTCCTGCAGGAAAAACTTGGGTCACAGTTGCTTCCTGGTTCCTTTAAACCATATTTGTGAGAAGAGGGTCGGGTTGGATGAGCATTGGATTGACTTCCAATGATTGGTTATCTCGGTGCAATATCAATTCAGGAGAAGGGGGTATCCGTTCCACTCATACATTTAAAAAAAATAGAAGAAATATTGCTAACAGTATACAATATATTTGTTTTTTTTTAAGATTACAGTTTTTTATTTTGAGTCATTATATTTCTTGAGTAAAAAATAGATATTAGTAATTTCCATAACATTGTCACCACCTTTGTATTTTTAGCTATTCTTTTATGAATAAGATTTCAAGCATGTATGTTATTTCCTAGAACAGTTATGCCTTGTATAGTGTTAATTTAATGCGGTCATTTAATGCGCCTGACTAGCATTTTTAACACTAGTACAATGTATGTAATCAGATCTGAAAATAGAAGCAATTGTTTCTAATGTCGCCATATCCACTCATGCTGTCATGTAGGGAGATCAGAGGGGCAAGTGCAGAGGTCTGAGGGGCATGTGAGAAGAGAGAATAGAATAATTAATGTAGCTGAGTGAGGAAACTGTGTGTGGTTAATGTAAGGCAGAAGCATTATCAGGCACCAATGTTAAATCAGCCATTGGCAGGATGTTACCTGTGGTGTAGTAAGGTTGGAACAAGGAGAGAAAGTGTAAGGTGGTAACATAAAAGATGAACCAGTCACTGCAGAACTGTCAATCAGGTGCTGCAACCATGACACTTCTTCACCTATTTATATAGCACCACTAATTCTGCAGCGTTGAACTCACTCACATCAGTCTCTGCCCCATTGGAGCTTACAGTCTAAATTCACTAACATACACAGAGAAAGAGAGAGAGAGAGAGAGAGAGAGAGAGAGAGAGAAAGAGACTAAGGTCAATTTAATAGAAGCCAATTAACCTAGCAGTATGTTTTTGGAGTGTGGGAGGAAACCGGAGCACCTGAAGGAAACCCACGCAAACACGGGGAGAACATAAAAACTCCACCCAGATAAGGTCATGGTCAGGAATTGAACATATGCCCTCAATGCTGTGAGGGAGAAGTGCTAACCACTAAGCCACCATACTGCCCACCATTTATCTTAAGTGAACTTCCTTCCTTTTCTGAATATGGAGAAGGCTTTTGTCCTGTGCTGAATGGGCACTCCTGTAGTCTTGTATTTTAGCCTTGTATTTTTATTTGACATCATGGTTACTGTTGGACACACAGTTAGGCTACTTGCTCTCCATGTTATGTGAAGTTGTGGTGGCAGCTGCTCTCACCAAGGAGGTCATATAGATTAAAAGATAATAAAAAAAACATTAGTAAATAATTCTAGAAATCTATTGGGCCAAATCGGATAGTTTATCTATACCCCCTGCCATCTTCTTAAAAACCATCATAAATAATCAACCTATTAAAGCTGTGTTACTAACTAAACAAACCTTTTCAGTTCACCACTTTAAAATGGTTGGGGGTGTGTCAGCGGGATGACCAATCATCTACATGAGAGCAGCTTCTGATTGGTCCAACTGTTCACCCTCTGCAGCGGTTCTCAGCCAGGTCTAAACTACCACAGAACTCTGGAAAAATGACTGCACAGAGTCTTGGGGCTTCAGTAAATGGTGCCCTGGTAAACATTTTGCAGATGTCATAATGTTAAAAATAGAATTAAAAACAAATACATGTCCTGCATCTTAAACATAAGCAGAAACATACATTTCTAATTTGTTATGTATTTATCTGAGCCAGGTGTGGATGAAATGATTTTGAATTAATAAGATTCTCAGTCATACATGTGAGCTAGGTGTGCCATCTATAGAGTTATGGAAGAAGTACACACAATGATTAATAGTAGTGAGCAGTGCCATCCAAGAATAATATAGAATAATTCCATATATGCTGCATAGGAGTACTGTGCTAGCCAAAATGTATTCTTTTATCTGTTCCAATGCCAAGAAATCTCTCTGGTGGTGGTAAAGCACAAAAGATGGTTCTGCAGGGGCAAATGCTGGAATTCGAGACATAGCAAAAATAAAATTTGCAGTAACTTATTTTGAATTAAAAATAATATATATATATATATATATATATATATCACAGATTTGATACAGAAGCCGCTAAGATACTAACACCAGTATGTGAATATTATAGTCCAGAATCTTGTAATTGTTCCTTCTTATGTAACACTTCCCCCGTGCGGGCGGCTGCCAATCCTCCGTAGCAAGCGGTGTAGCAGGAAAAAATCTAAAAGTAAATGAGAGGAGGCGCACAATAGTGTAGTATGGCAAGTCAATGGAGCCAGGTGAACCAAACCAGAAAAAAGAACTAAACCACCAGAAATGAGTGAGAGCTTCCCACCAAGTTGGTATCACCAATATCTAAGATGGATAAATAAAACTCATAGACTAGGGAGTCACACACGGCCAAATGGCATTCAGAAGGTAGAAAAACAGGTCACACCAATATAGATGTACTCGTACCAGAAGCCAATAGTTTAATGGCTTATCTGCAGGATGTCACGTAGGCTGTGAGGATGTATTCAATCTTCAGCCACCCTTGGCTATCCCATAGGTTACCTATTTTTCTTCCCTCCTGGATGATCAGCATAGCAGTCAACAGTAGATGCAGGGGACTCACTATATATATATATATATCTATAATACAAAAGCCTAGCGGCATGTGTTAGTGTGTGCGTGTGTGTGGAAAAAACTATTTTCTCAGAAAGGGCTCATCCAATTGACCTGAAATTTGGTATACTGACATTATTTGACAAAAAAATTAGAATACTGAAGTCAGTTAACTTCCATCATCCCCCCTTCCCCCCGTGGGAGGGGTTGTAAAGGCTAAATTTACGAGTTGAGGGGTCAAACTCATTTTCGTGAGGTAATTTTACCTCATGAACACACATTAAAAAGGGCGCTTGCGTCGGGAAGTAACGCCCTTCCCCTGAGGAGGCCTGGGCTAGGCCCAAATGCATGACAAGAACCTTTTTAAGACCTTAAGTAGCTTGATTTGACTAGAATGCATGAGTATCATGCACGGGTTAACTTGTGTGTGTATATATATATATATATATATATATATATATATATATATATATATACTTGTTTACAAACCAGTTTACATTATGGTGCTCAACATAGTCACACAAACACACGCTAACCTCAAGGCTGTTTGCTAAACTTGTTCCAGCGTAAGCAGATCCAATTTCTGCTTGAATGAAGTAGCCAACCAACAAGATACTTCTACTGGTGTAGTTATAGTTTATATTATTCACAGTATTTCCCAGGCAATTTATCTGTTTGGTGAAAAAAGTCTGATTCTGTATCTCATTGCTGGACTGATTTTACCCCATGCTCTCTCTACAAATCTCCATCTGCCTGATATTTTCCTAGATTACTACTACTACTACTACTACTACCACTAGCACTACTACTACTATTACTACCACTACTACTACTACTGCTACTAATACTACTACTACTACTACTTTTATTATTACTACTACTACTACTTCCAGTACTACTACTACTACTACAACTACTACTACTACTTCCTACATTTATTAAACGATAATTGGGCCATGCAGGCGTGCTCTGAAGGAGAGCCTTTTATACAATGAATTGTATTATTTTTCATGTAAAACCAAGTCAAAATACACACTACTACTAATACTACCACTACTACTACTACTACTACTACTACTACCACTACTACTACTACCACTACTACTACTACTACTACTACCACCACCACTACTACTACTACCACTACTGCTACTACTACTACTGCCGCTACCACTACTACTGCTACCAATACTAGTACTACTACTACTACTACCACCACCACTACTACTACCACCACTACTACTGCTACCACCACTACTACTACTACCACTATTGCTACTACTTCCACTACTACTACCACTACTACTTCTACCGCTACTACTACTGCTACCACTACTACTACTTCTACTACCACTACTACAACTGCTACTACTAGTGCTACCACTACTACTGCTACCACTACTATTGCTACCACTACTACTGCTACTTTGACTACTACTACTACCACTACTTCGACTACTACTGCTACTATTACTACCACTACTACTAGCACTACCACTACTACTACTACAACTACTACTACTACCACTACTACTAATACTACTACCACTACTGCTACTTCTACAACTACCAGTACTACTGCTACCACTACTACTTCCACTACTATCACTACTACTACTACTAATGCTACTGCTAGGTTTTCTGCTATAGGCAGATAACCTACTCAGGGGAACTTCCTACATTTATTAAACGATAATTGGGCCTTGCAGACGTGCTCTGAAGGAGAGCCTTTTATACAAGAACAAATTGTATTATTTTTCATGTAAAACCAAGTCAAAAAAATATCACCAGGAACTCTGCATTTAAGGAACTTACTCACCCCATCTACAGTCCTGGCACCTTCAATTAGCAGTGTCTCTACAATCAGTGCAAGCCATTCTCATTTTCTAAAATTCCCAAAGCAAAGCTGCCTGGAGAATATAGATTAACTGGGGTGGTTAACTGCATAACTTTAAAGGTGAGTATATTTAAAGTTACCCCAGAGTTTTACTGGTTTGGGGGAGGGAAGGAATGGAAAGCTGGGCATGTGCAGAAGCTCGTTTCGTCCATTCTAGTCTATACATCAGACGCTGTTAGGATGTAGACAGACGCTTCTCCAATGTTGTGATCATACTATTGCAGCAGTACTGTCTCATAAATTGCTGAAACCAATCACGCAGATTTGGAAGGGGGGTTTCCGGAGTAATGGAACCCCCCCTCCCGCGCGTATGTGCGCCTGTCCTGTTGCTTCTCTGAACAGAAGAAAAGTGTCACACCTCTTCTACTTTTGTTGCTGTACAAGCAGGGGGGGGGGGGGTGATTTGCTATTGCTTAAGTTGGGCAGCTGTATATTATGCAGCTGCTATTTCTGCTGTCATGGCCTTGGAACTAAGCACACAAATACTGCATCAGTCTTCCAGCTTTTTTTTTCTTTAACCAAGTTTGGTAGACACACAACACACTATCAGATCATTTAGAATCCAAATAAAAATTAAGTTTTAGTAATAATAATAATAGCAATGTTTGTAAGCTATTTTAGATCCCCCTTATTATTACTTGATTTGTCATTGACAATAAGCTAGATGTGTTATATTCGTTGAAGAGAAAAGAAAACAACATAGCAGTATATAGGGAAATATGGGGTTGATGAATCAGTTAACCAAAGACTCTTGTTTCCTATAGAACAATAACATTACTCGGCACTTAGAAATGCCCTCCACTGATTCTCTTGTTTAACTGTCTTGCTTTTTCAACTTTTTACAACAAGGTGTATTTTAGAAAAGAACTGAAAAGACTATGAAACTAAGTTTCGCCGGCGGATATGAGACATCAGCAACTAGGTCAAGAAAATAGAAAGATTATTAAGACATTATGCAAAAAATGATCTGTCACTAATAGATAGTTGGCAACAATGAACAATGTCTGTGGTTTTATAACTGCCCACTTATAACCCAAATCCTATGTGTAATGGTACAGTTTTCAGTCATCGTGTCTTATGCTTCACGCTCTAAAGAACTTAAATTGACTACAATCTTCCCTGCTAGAGATGAGCAAACTTGTGACAACATTCGGAATTCCATTATGCACTGTATTTGCAAATTCGTATTTTTCAGAACTTGTAGTCTATTAATAAAGCCAGGAAGATGGTCAATTCATTCTGCTGTGTGGTGAGGTTGTGTTGCGATAGCACTGGGTTCACATAAGGCCAAATACTGCCGGCTACATATGAAATTTCACAACCAAGATGAATATTTCACTGAAATACTGAGATGAATATTTCACTGAACAGTTTTATTCCCTATAAAATCCACTTGAGGTCATATATGAAGCACGAAATAGTGAAGACCTTATTTGGTGGCATCGCTTTGCTCAACTTACTCACGGGTGCCTAGATGTCCACCTAAATACCTGCAGTTACGGAGCAAAGTGGCAGTGTTTACCACCAGCTGGTAGGGGTAGTTAGACAAAGTTAAGGTATTCCTTGCTAGGTAGTGCACTTAGTTTTGTGAAGCAGTCCAAAAACAAACTTTAATTTTGCAGAGAACAAGATTATTTAAATGAGATAAAATGGTGGAGAGGGATGTTCTTTACTTTTCAGACCACTTTCACTATTCAAAAACAAGTGAATATTGCACCAGCTCTCAGCTGGCTGAGATTGTGTTTGGTCCTATACTTTTAATGAGACACATTAAAAGTATAGGACTTGTTACTGAAATAGACACAAAAAATACATTATGAATCATTCAAACAGGTATTACTTGTTTTTAATGCTGTAAATTTAACCTCAATCTGCACTACTCATTTGAACATCCTTTAATGAGCCAGACCCCAGACAGAGGTTTACAATTTGGTGGTATATTTACTAAACTGCGGGTTTGAAAAAGTGAAGGTGCTACCTATAGCAACCAATCAGATTCTAGTTATCATTTATTTAGTACATTCTACAAATTGACAGATAGAATCTGATTGGTTGCTATAGGCAACATCTCCACTTTTTCAAACCCGCAGTTTAGTAAATATGCCCCTTGGTCTCTTTTCTATACAGCATACTAGTTGTGATGTGACTTCCATCAGGAGCTACACATCTCCTGTGAGTGATCGCTGCTCACATCAGTGCAGGTTTCAGAGCTACTCTTCTGTAGCAAGAAAAATCTCTTTTTTTACCTGTCCTGTTTTTTTTTGCTTATCAATATGGGTCGGAGATTTGAAGACAACGGGTTTGAGTAATTAAGGGACGTATCTCTGTTTTTTGTGCGTATCATATGCAATCCGCAAATGACATTTACGATGGCCTACGATTTCGGAGAGTGACTAGACCAGGGAAAGGGCGTTTTCCCATACTCGATGCACAATGTGGGCGTGCCAAACTCAAGTGATTGCAGCCACGTCGGAATGAAGCTCTGCGTGTGTGAAAGTTTCTTGTTTTTCTGCCGTATCTCTGTAATGTACGTCTAGTTGTTTTCCAATGAAGATTGTCCGCTTCAAATTGTGTGGCTCCAAATCACAATGTGATTTAATAGCAAAAAGCAGCAGAGTAACAATTCAATAAAATAAGTACAGCTGATTACATACACAGGCATCCTGAATCCAGCAGACAGTCATTCAGTCCTGAAGTCTGTGGTTGAGAAGAGTATCTGCTGGCCCCAGAGCTCCTGCTTATATACAGTTGGTGATACAGTGAAAACAATACAGATGATTTGGCATGTCTCCATAGGTTCAGGCTTCAGGACGGTCCACTGTAATGCAGGTCATTGGCCAGTTCAAACGATGCCCTCAAAGGGTGGGGGTCAGCTCTCCAACAGATGCATACTAATCTTCCTGCCGAAAGCTGGTTCAAACTGGTCTATTTACATTACATACACAATACCATTCTGACCATTTATTCTGTATAATCCACATCTTGCAGACGCAAGGTGCGATCCTTTAGGCGATTGAACCGGACATCTGAATATAAATAGGAGATTAGAATGATACTAGACATGATATGTTTCCTGTATCCTAAACCTTTGATCTCACTAAAGTGTATATAACATTATAATATTTAACTATACACCCTGGTACATTTCATTATAAATAACTATGTGTTGCAACTATTTTAAATATGAATTAATTACAAGTGTATGTTTTCGTGTAAATGTGTGTATAAGCGTTCGCTAAGCTGTAGCGCTGCTAATAAATGCCAAATGTAATAATTAGCAAATAGGATTTGATAATCTTAGAGGAAATGGATAATACGGGGAGTGGATTGCTAACTACCTATGAATACCACCGAACTAGCTCTGGGTATATCGGGGTATAGTTTCAGCTGCCAGTTTAAGAGAAATCAGATGGACAGATAGCGAGGACGCCGACGCGCGTTTCGCTGTGGTCTGCTTTGTCAGCTTAATACCAGGAGAATGGTATTAAGGAGTGGCCATGAACAATAAGCATATCTGCTAAACTAATTGCCGTTATGCCACTACCATTTTGATCAGCATAAGTCCAAACATCAACAGAGAATATATAAACAGATAGCGAGTATTTTTATTCCTTTTAATATATATTTCGCTCCATTTTAACCAACACTAATAAAAGTTATATCTTATAATAAAATACGATCATTAGAAAGTATTAGTGCACCTACAATATAACTTTCTCTCTTTCCTTCTCTATAATGTTAACATTTAAAGTTTAGGTGGCATCCCCAGGTTGATATATAAAAATATAATAAAATGATAACATACTCATTGGGGTTATATTTCTAGATGACAAACTAGAGGATAGAACCTTTTTCTTTTTAATTCTATAACATGTGTCTGCAATCAGGAGCAACTGTAAAAATTTATTTTATGTACAGTAGACACTAAGGACATCTTAAAAAATGTTTTTCAACGGAATAAAATAAAAATAAAAATATAAAAAAAAGTATTTATTTTTATACAGTTTCCATTTCTAATCATAAATGACTATTACTGACAGGTAACATTAATTGTTTTTTTTTTTCCTGTGCGTTCTTTTTATAGATTTCATATTCCACATACGTATTGCACGCATCCTGCAGTGTCTGGTTTAGTAGAGCAGAGTGAACCTACACCCATAGTCAACACCACACGTATCTTGAGATCCGCTCCTTGCTGAGTCCGGGAGTATGCAGAGCCAATTTACGTACCGCTGAGAACAACTGCACGATACGCTCAGTATGCTGCCTAAATGACTAAGGCCCTTTAATAAAGTCATTCAAAGCAAATAAGTAATATATTATTTAATGGTGTGTAGGCATGAAAGTGAAGACAATTCCCTTATCTAATGTATTCTATTAAAACATTACACTATTACTGACATTGTATATCAATGAAATGCTACATGCCCCATATTTGTTCATATGTTATTGCTGGACTTCTCTTGATTTTGTAATATTTCTGTATTTTTATGTACTCGATGTTATTAATAAAAAAGTATTTTAAAAAAACAACATTATACACAGAGCTATGAGCTTGCTCCCTAGCTATCCATGTGTGTAATGTTTCATTTCTGATTGTCATGTGGACTCCACAGGTTTTGACCCCTATTTCTTCTGTATTTCGTTATTATCAAAAGATTGTAGAATGATTTGAAAATCTTGATTTACTCTGGAGTCATATTGTATCATCATATTTTTATTTACTCACTGATTGCCACTATCACGCTCTAGCTATGAGAATTAGTGCTTATATTAGTGATAACAATATAAGTATATTAACAACTTTTCTGGATTTTTTCACTCTTTTTTACAATATCTGGGCCTTACAAAAATTAAGTTGTACACAAACCTTAGCCCTATCTGTTAACAAATGTATGACAGTTTGTTTAATCTGGCGGTTAGTAACCGAAATTAAAGCTAAATCATTGACTAGTGAGCAAAGTTGAGCCAACATTGGGTGAATACAGTAAAAGCGTGTTTTCAAAAAGGGAGCTCATGCAGGCTTGGAGAAACATGCATATAGTCCTGTTAGGAGGCATATCTGTTGTACCTGCTACAGGACAAGTGCAAATACACATTGAGGATGATGAGTTGATGCAAACTAGGCCCATATGCTGCAGATGGGGAGGTGATGCATCTCAAGATGTATACACCTCTGCATATGGGTGGGAATGCACAATTTATCCATGCCTTTTTTAGAGTAACATACCGCTCATTTTGCCAACAACTCTGTATCAGCCCTATAGTGTATAACTTTAACGTATACCTCCCTTCCATTTAGTCCCAGTAGCTTCTGGTTCCCCACATACTGTGCTCAGCTCTACCTGCTCGATAATATCTTGCATCCATTCAGTCATTTGCTCTTTTGTAAAGTGTAGAGATGTGTCCCGCGGATCCTGATGCTGTGCCCATAAAAAAGGGCGAAGAATCATCCCGCTGCTGTGCCCATGAAGAGGGTGAAGAAAGAAAAGGAAATCCACTTACCGTTCCTGCAATCCAGCGCTGGTGAGTATTTGTTTTTCCGCAGGTCCTGTCGGCAGAGGGAAGATGAGCCAATCAGGGCTCACTTTCCCCTGCTGGCCAATCGGCGGCCGGATGAGTGAGCCAATCCTGGCTCACCTCCGGCCGTTTAAATTATTGGCGCCGTGGTAAGCCAATGAGTGCTCGTGGCGGCGCCCAGTGATGATGTTGCACCGGCGGTTATTTAAGCCGCCAGGTGGCGCCATTTTGCTAGAAGTCCGGCGGAGCAGAGAAGAGAGGATGTCGTGGAACGTCCAGATAGAACATCCAAGAAAACGCTGGCGGAGGTGGCAGGGTGCCCTTGTCAGGGCAAGGAGCTACCCTGCCACATGAAGAGACCAGCGGAGACGTCGGCGAGGAGCCCTTGTAAGGGCTAAGAGCGCCCCCGCATCGCCGGAGGCCCTGCGTCGAAGAGGAGAAGAGGCCCGTCGGCTGGAGGGTCTGGAAGACCTGGAAAAGAAGACTACAAGTCAAGCTGAGTTTCCTGCGCAGACAAGGTAAGTATAACCTCAGCTATTAGGTCGTGCACAATGCCCATGGGCACAGTCGGATCATAGGTCCGTGGCCATAGTTAGAGACACAAGGCCCAGGATAAATTTGGCACAAGGCCCCTATAGGAAGTCAGGGGGTGTAAACCCATTATAGCAAAAGGGCACAAGGCCCTAGTTAGTGGGCTAGTGCCCAAAGTCAGATAAGGTCACAAGGCCTGGTCAGGAGGCGTAAAGCCTAGAGGTAGAAGGGCACAAGGCCCTAGTTAGTGGGCTCAGAGCCCAAGGCAGAGAGGGGCAAAAGTCCCATAGTCAGGGCACAAGGCCCTGTAGCTAGCTGGGCTAAGAGGCCCATGATGTAGGGCATAAGGCCCTTGGTAAAGGGGGCACCAGGCACTGTAGGCAGCGCGCGTGAAAGCCCTGAGTAAAGAAGGGTGCAGTCCCAGTGTGTGGTGAGTACGCTAGGTGATAGTCCTAGGTAACAGTAGAGCAGAAGATTCCTGTTAGAGCTATACTAAACCGTCTGGTTAGATAGCAGGTGTGTGTATTACGTGTCAGCCTTCCATATACAGAAGCAGGGTCTTATTCCGCCTGTGTGGCGAATACTGTATTGTGCATTGTATTTTGGTTGTGCTGTGTGTGTTTCTTTACAGGTGCAAGACGTCAGGCCCCCATTAAAGGTAGGCTCTTGTTTTCTTACTGCTTTCCTGGTGTAATCTGTACTGTGGGGTCAAGGTGTAGTTAAGAGTATACACATAGCTAGGGTAGAACACACAGTAGTCTTCCCGTAGGTCCCTGGGGTTACGCTGGTTTCCAGAGGCAGTGATTGGGCACCTCACTGGCAGTGCAGCACAGACCATTTGCGTTCCAGGGGCGTCCTGTTGTTCTATTTGTGTGTTCCAGTCCTCAGTTCCGGCAGGTTTTTTGGTGGTTCCAAACTGGGACGGTGTTCTGCTTGAGTGAAGGCAGTCGTTTCGAATACCATTAGTGACGACTGGCGGTTCCGTGTGGCAGTTGACACTCTGGTGGTGCGCTGTTCCAGTGAGCCTCATTCATGCCACGTGCGACTGGTCCTTAGGATCTGTGAGTGACCCCATAGGAGAAGATTGTCTTCTCGGTATGACCTGGGTGAGGGTTTAGGATCAGCCATCCGGCGTAGAACATGAACACCGGCTGGTGTTCCCCGTAAAGTAGAGGGAAGAGGTTTAGGCAGTACACTACACCCAGTTTCTAGCCAAGTTGCTTTTCTGGCCATTAGTTACTTGTTAGGGTCGGGCCGCCTGTTGTGTGGGTTGTACATACTAGCCTCACTGGTAGAGTAGAGAGAGGCTGTGTTGTGTTTTTCGTCCACAGGTGACGGAGAGGAGCCGGAGAGCAGGGACCGGAAGTTGGAGTGCCCGGTGAGTATAACTAATATATAATACACTTGTAGTCCTGTGCCCTTGGCAAGAGTAAAACGAGGTGGCGGAAAGCGAGATTGACTTGAGTGTCTCTGCTCATTGCTGTGGTTTCGGACTGCTACGGCCTTAATTTCTGTTTCTTCCGTAGAGGGAAGTGGAGTGAGGTTACAGAGGTTCGGTTGCTGGTCTGCTGGGATAGTAGAGTGGCTGGGGTGTCTCGGAAGCAGACAGGAGGTGACCATCGTTTGTAAGGTAAGTTATCTGTGTGCATCTGTCCTGTTCCCTGCAGTCATTACAAAAGCACACCCTCACTCTCCTACTCCATTCAAGTGTTTAGTGCCCTTCAGCATTCCTATGAAATTCCAGAGTCCACCTGAGACCATTGCTCAGTCCATCAGGCCTCAGTGTTATGTTGATTTTGATTTCCTAATGGAAGGCAGTTATTATAGAATGCCAGAGTCCAGCGGGGAAATTAGCCGGGCGCGTGCGCACTTGGGGGAAATTTATTATCAGCCTCCTGTGGCTAATTAGCTTAGCCTGTCCATTCCTAGCTGTGATTGGTTGCTCTGGGTATTTAAGGCAGAGAGCACTGAGCCTCCCTGACAGTTATAGCATTCACAGTCTGTGCTGTGTCTAAGCTGCTGTTTGTCTCCTGTTATTGCCTGACCTACTGCTGTGACTCTTGCCTGTACCTTGGACCTTGCCTGTTTGCCTGTTGCCCTGACCTTTTGCATAAATACTGGACTCCGCTGTTTCGCTTGTGTCCCTGACCTCTGCTTAGATACCGATTTGTCTATTTGCTACGGACCCCTGACCTCGGTCTGCCTCTGACCACCCACTCCGGCCTGGGCTAATGCCTACGGTTCCATCTGCGCTACGGTCATCATAGATGAGCTTTTACTACACTGAGCTTAAGACCTGGGGGCATCATAAAGCTCTACGAGAAAGGCGGCTGCTAAAGGTGAAGACCTCAACACTATCGTTCTAAAAGCTCATCTTCGTTGCCGTGAGCCATCCATAAATGTAACACAAAGAGATATTCAATTTGCTCACTTCCAGCATTTATAGTTGATAATGATACCTTAACTTTCATGCACATATACTGGTGATCTATTACAACCCAAGTATTGACATAAATTCCAATTCTAAGAACATTTATTGAATTACTATGAAACGATCTTCTGCATAACAGTAATATTTGAAAGCTCACTCTGACCAGATTTCTTTTCTGCATTTACTATTAACTGGAGACCTGCACTCAGATCTTTTAATGCAGCATTCTAGGTCTTCAGTACTATATGCATGTTTAATGAATGTGAACTACATCCTGAAAGCAAACTTTATAGCAATGTCAAATTTGGTCAGTTATAAAATTTTAGAGTACAGAACAACCACCTGCAAAAGAGATATCACTTGCTGATGTTCTATATTTGCTTTCAAATGAAGATGCTGCGATACAAACGTTGCAAAATTCAACTACTTTTTGCTGTTAGTGTTAGTGTTTATGTGTCTAATCCATGCAGAAAGCATCCTGCTGTGACAGTTCTGCTTTTACAGTGTCCAGATGTCAGTTCAGCTCTTTTCCTAGAGTGTCCGGTAACCTGCTCACTTCAGCTATCAGATTGTCCAATTGCCAGCTCATTTCCCAAAGTGTTTGGTTACCTGCTTACTTCTAATTACCAGCTCGGATCACATCTTGGAGTGTCCCGTTTGCTGCTCAATTTAACAACCAGAGTTTCCAGTTGCCAGGTCAGCTCACAGATCGGCTGTTTTGTTGCCAGCTCAGATCTCACAATATCCAGTTGTCTGCTCAGTAAAAGATTCTCCACACTGGTACCTGTCCAGTGGTCTCAAATATGCCCATGCTACAATGCTTCACTCCCAATACCCAGCTACTGATTCTTCGATTCCTAAATGACCAGCCAGTGATGTGCTCCACACCCAGACTGCCCAGCAAGTGGAGCTCTGTCCAGTTCTGTTCTCACACTGCTCTGCACCACTGTCTAATCAGCGAAGAACTAATCCCAGCCTGCACAGATAGCGTTGTTTCAACCCAATACTGCTTGGTCAGCAATGCTACACTCCCAGACTGCTCAACACGTTAAGGTCTGATATTTGAGGTGTCTACCAAGCAGCTCCTGAAGGACCTGCTCATCAATGCTGCTCAGCCATTGAAAGATTCACTAGTTGATTTGTCCTGGATCTACATGTTGCCCTAAACTCTGGATGTCAGGGCAATTCTCATGTGCCTCCGGGCATGAGAATAATGCTGTGTTCACTTTCTGGCCTTCTAGTATAATATTGCCCTGGAACAAATGGTGAAGAGTCCTCTTGCTTGTGAAAATTGTTACTTTTTCCACTGAAAGGACCTCTTTTGACTCCCCCCAGTGGATTAATGGGGGTAAATATAGTTGCCACTTGCTAGTGATGGTCTTTCCCATGTTTTTCCATGGAGGAGTCTATTTACAAAAAAAAAATCTTATATGTACTTCCTCCTCTGTTGTCTTCTTCAGAATGCTGATAAGCAAATAGCAAAACTGGCCTCTCATATGCTCGCTGCTGTCAGTATTATAAGGAGGTTAAATTTCACCAAGTCTGGGCACACTGGCTATACCTGTAATCCTAGTCCGACTCTCCTCCCCATCAGCATTACATTTCCCTGTTACCCTCTGAGTAAGCCATTAATACCCCTATCCAATGAGTTGAACCTCTCACTGGTACTTTGCCTTTCATACAGAGCCGGATTAAGGGAATGGAGGCCCCTGGGCTAAGGGGGCCTCCATTCCCCCGTGAGGCCCCCAATGTGAGCCGTCCACCACCCCCCGTCCCCCGTGAGGCCCCCCAAGCGCTTACCTATCAATGCAGTCCTCCTTCCGCGGCACGCTGTAAGCTCCTTACTGAGGAGATCTCGCGAGATCTCCTCTTAAACAGATTACTGAGCGCAGGGGACGGAGGACTGCAGTGAAAGTCCTCAGCAGCATTGATCGGGCTGGGGGCACCCCCGCCCCCGAACCGATCAATAATGCTGCTGAGGACTTTGAAGGGCCCTCTGGATGCTCGAGGCCCCTGGGCTATAGCCCAGTTAGACCTCGGGTTAATCCGGCCCTGCTTTCATACATATACCCAGTACTGCGGTACTATCTTTCACACGTCACGATCAGTCCCCCTCTATCCATCCCACTGCTTTCCCACACCCCCCCCCCACTTCCATTTGAAAAACAAAAAATGTTTGCAATAACATAACAATAAAATTCAAGGCGTACAACTCTTTACAATCTTCTTGTTCTATTGTATTTTGTATTGTTCCCTTGCTGCAATTGGTTTTTGGGGGTTTTTGTGTGTCTTGTTTTTTGTTCACGATTTTATTTGAAATCTGTAAATTAAAAAATGTAAGAAAAAAAGCTTCTTATATATATTGTATGTATATATTGTATGTATGAAAATTTAAATTAATGTTAAATGGTAGCGAAAAGCAATTTTTTTTGTGATTTAGTCTTATTGCTGTAATAAGACTTTCAAAGATGATATACTCTTTCATATCCTATAAAAATTGCTATAATTATTGGTTAAAGTAATGCAATAAGAATGCACATGCACAATGTTGCTCTTTGTTGAAATGCACGTGCATGTGTTAAAAATAAAAATGGATATCTATACTACACCAAACTGGCATCTCTGGCATCTCAGTACTACTTTTTAATGAAGTGTACTTAAAAACATTGCTTTTCTCACATAGAGCAGTTACACTAGCTTTTCCTGAACTTTCTTGTACATTCCTGCAGGATTATTGAATGAATGATCATGTTCTCTGCAGATTACTCACTCAAGCATTCTCACAAGTTCCATTCTTCCTGCAGCCACACGTGAGTATCGGTGTTCCAACTCATTCCTGTGAGCACTCTCATTTCACAAGCATCGAAGCAGAGGGCACACCTGTGAGCACACAGCTTATGCATCAGAGTGTAACAAAGGAAAGCTGTGAAAAATATGTACATGTGCTCAATAACTGGTATTTGTGCCTTAGTAAAGTCACAGGTCCTCATTTACAAATTGCAAAATAAAGAGGCGCAGTGTCAAAAAGTGATATGGAGGAGCTGTACTTTTCGCCAGCCAATGGGAAGAGTTGGGCAGAGTGTTGGCCTTTCTTGCAAAATATGGAGTAGGCGCACTGGTGCATCCAGTTTTATGGAGCAAGATGATTGAAATAACAAAATATGGGTGGGAAGGGTAGATTTTTAGATCCTTGTTGTGCGGACGAGCTCACAGCCATTTACTCTCTCCGTGAAAAAGCTTCAAACACACAAAATAGGTGTCAAACAGGTGCTTCACTCTCATGATTCAATTAAGCCATAAATAATTCTAAATTCATCTAGAAAAATGTAAACCTTTTGTTTAGTAAAAGGGATGGTTCTAAAATGGTAGGAGGCTGTACTTTTGCACAGTGCACTTCCTCAGATTTGACATCTTTCCATATACCTAGGTGTACTTCTAGTTTGCAGAGTTGTCTCCTGAGATGGAGATTGGGCGAGCAGTGTGATCAGTGGACCATCAAGTGTTTTGATGAAAGACTAAAACACTTATAGGTGCACATCCATGGGCCGGATTTATAGGGTGTATGAGCCTTTGACGCAAGTAGGAAAAGATGCACATAAAAAAAAGCATATTTGCATCCGTATGTAGAGTCAGATGAATTTTGCAATGCGAACAACTCACAGAGTGTTACTTATTCCAGAGGTATCAGTCTGTGTATTTAGGCCTCACAGAAGTGTAGGATATGCAAACATTAGGTATATATGTTAGTTCTCAATATAAGTGGTATTACCCTATTTGTACACAACCTAATAACATAATAAAAAACATGTTAGAGTTTATTATGTTAAGTACAAATAGGGTAATGCAGTCAGCTACACGAGAGAGAATAATAATTTATTACTAAAAGCAATAGTTGCATTTACCATATTATAAATAAAAAATATAACTCCGTATTTAGCCCTTTAATAATTGGTATGTAAATGACAATTAAGTAATGCGAATAAACGTTCACTAATTAATGTACTTATTTAATCTAATATAGCCGCAATGCTATTGAATGATGTAGAAGGTCAATTTGCAATCAACCTATCAGAATTGGCTAGATAGTGCTGCTGCTAGTCATCATCATCTGTGCGTATATTTGCACCAGCCCGCAGCACCCCTGAAAGAATTATGTTACACATATTTGCAAATGCATGATAGAGATATATATATATATATATATATATATATATATATATATATATATATATATATATATACAGTGGTGGGATTCAAATAAATTAACAACCGGTTTTCTGCCCTAATGACCATTTAAAGTATGCAAAAATATGTACCGAAAGGTATTCTAATATTTCATGCACTTAATACTCAAATAAGAACAGTAAAAGAGATACACAAAACTAGATTGTTATAAGAAAATTTTAAAATGTTAAAGAAAAAATATTAAAGAATACCTTACCTGACAAAAATCTGTTATTTAATTTTATATTAATATATGGCACAGTAATGCCCCCAGTTCATATTATGCCTCAAAACACTCTGCCATGCTGCCTTCCTTTGCTGACCATTGCTCCGTTCCTTCACTTAACTTTTCTATCGGCTTATTTCTTCTCTTTTCATCCCTTCTTGTCCTGTCTGCGCCGCTCCTCACTGATGTCACGCCTGACATTCAGTGCGGGCACCGGGCGGAGCAGGTGCCGACGCCGCAGAGAGGTGATTGTTTGTTTTTTTTCTTTCAAGGAGCCTTGAAGGAACCAATGGAACCTATTACTTTCGCAGTGCGTTCCACTGTGTCACGGATCAATGTAGAAATACAGCTAAGGAGGCATAGATAAGGTGAAAAAACAAACAATGTTTATTGCTGGAGAGTATGAACAGGTGATGAAATCATAAGCTTGCAGAAATACCAGATAAATACAAAAGTGGAAGCTGCTCAAATCAAATTATAGGCCATAACAGGTGCTTGAAAGGGTGGGGTTATCCTGCAAGGAACATACACACAACATTTTTTCCCCCAGCACACTGCTATAGCCAGCAACAGATCTGCCATTTCTACTGTAGATAAAAATGCAAAAGTCTTTGTTGCACACATTTGCAAATGTATGTTTAAGCCATCCTGCCACGCCAAGGCGCTTTTGCTAATAGGATGGTCCTACTCTAAACAATGAGAGTCCCATATATTTGGGCCATACATATGTGTTTTTTTAAATTGAGAGCCAACTTACCAAAGAGGTACCCCAGAAGCCTCCAAACAGCAATTCAGTGCCAGTACCCCCTCTCAGCTACTGACACCAACATGCCTCTCAGACAAATACAAAAGTGGAAGCTGCTCAAATCAAATTATAGGCCATAACAGGTGCTTGAAAGGGTGGGGTTATCCTGCAAGGAACATACACACAACATTTTTTCCCCCAGCACACTGCTATAGCCAGCAACAGATCTGCCATTTCTACTGTAGATAAAAATGCAAAAGTCTTTGTTGCACACATTTGCAAATGTATGTTTAAGCCATCCTGCCACGCCAAGGCGCTTTTGCTAATAGGATGGTCCTACTCTAAACAATGAGAGTCCCATATATTTGGGCCATACATATGTGTTTTTAAATTGAGAGCCAACTTACCAAAGAGGTACCCCAGAAGCCTCCAAACAGCAATTCAGTGCCAGTACCCCCTCTCAGCTACTGACACCAACATGCCTCTCAGACAAATACAAAAGTGGAAGCTGCTCAAATCAAATTATAGGCCATAACAGGTGCTTGAAAGGGTGGGGTTATCCTGCAAGGAACATACACACAACATTTTTTCCCCCAGCACACTGCTATAGCCAGCAACAGATCTGCCATTTCTACTGTAGATAAAAATGCAAAAGTCTTTGTTGCACACATTTGCAAATGTATGTTTAAGCCATCCTGCCACGCCAAGGCGCTTTTGCTAATAGGATGGTCCTACTCTAAACAATGAGAGTCCCATATATTTGGGCCATACATATGTGTTTTTAAATTGAGAGCCAACTTACCAAAGAGGTACCCCAGAAGCCTCCAAACAGCAATTCAGTGCCAGTACCCCCTCTCAGCTACTGACACCAACATGCCTCTCAGACAAATACAAAAGTGGAAGCTGCTCAAATCAAATTATAGGCCATAACAGGTGCTTGAAAGGGTGGGGTTATCCTGCAAGGAACATACACACAACATTTTTTCCCCCAGCACACTGCTATAGCCAGCAACAGATCTGCCATTTCTACTGTAGATAAAAATGCAAAAGTCTTTGTTGCACACATTTGCAAATGTATGTTTAAGCCATCCTGCCACGCCAAGGCGCTTTTGCTAATAGGATGGTCCTACTCTAAACAATGAGAGTCCCATATATTTGGGCCATACATATGTGTTTTTAAATTAAGAGCCAACTTACCAAAGAGGTACCCCAGAAGCCTCCAAACAGCAATTCAGTGCCAGTACCCCCTCTCAGCTACTGACACCAACATGCCTCTCAGACAAATACAAAAGTGGAAGCTGCTCAAATCAAATTATAGGCCATAACAGGTGCTTGAAAGGGTGGGGTTATCCTGCAAGGAACATACACACAACATTTTTTCCCCCAGCACACTGCTATAGCCAGCAACAGATCTGCCATTTCTACTGTAGATAAAAATGCAAAAGTCTTTGTTGCACACATTTGCAAATGTATGTTTAAGCCATCCTGCCACGCCAAGGCGCTTTTGCTAATAGGATGGTCCTACTCTAAACAATGAGAGTCCCATATATTTGGGCCATACATATGTGTTTTTAAATTGAGAGCCAACTTACCAAAGAGGTACCCCAGAAGCCTCCAAACAGCAATTCAGTGCCAGTACCCCCTCTCAGCTACTGACACCAACATGCCTCTCAGACAAATACAAAAGTGGAAGCTGCTCAAATCAAATTATAGGCCATAACAGGTGCTTGAAAGGGTGGGGTTATCCTGCAAGGAACATACACACAACATTTTTTCCCCCAGCACACTGCTATAGCCAGCAACAGATCTGCCATTTCTACTGTAGATAAAAATGCAAAAGTCTTTGTTGCACACATTTGCAAATGTATGTTTAAGCCATCCTGCCACGCCAAGGCGCTTTTACTAATAGGATGGTCCTACTCTAAACAATGAGAGTCCCATATATTTGGGCCATACATATGTGTTTTTAAATTGAGAGCCAACTTACCAAAGAGGTACCCCAGAAGCCTCCAAACAGCAATTCAGTGCCAGTACCCCCTCTCAGCTACTGACACCAACATGCCTCTCAGACAAATACAAAAGTGGAAGCTGCTCAAATCAAATTATAGGCCATAACAGGTGCTTGAAAGGGTGGGGTTATCCTGCAAGGAACATACACACAACATTTTTTCCCCCAGCACACTGCTATAGCCAGCAACAGATCTGCCATTTCTACTGTAGATAAAAATGCAAAAGTCTTTGTTGCACACCAGATATTCAGCAGTTGCAGGTAAATGGGAGGTGAGGAAAGATTCCAGGCAGCATATACAGGGAAATGCACAGGTAAGTCCCAGGTTCACATATGAAACAGGTCAGCAGAATGTATCTTGAAATAGATCTCACCCAGCATAGATCCAGGAGCACCACAGGAGGAAGTGACCTCAGAGTATAACATCAGGATGACAACAATAACCAGCAATGTGTGCTGAGAGTGACAGGTATATATAAGGGAAATGAGAACACACTCAGATGCATGAGATAATTGGAGAACGGGTTAACCCCTAATGCAACCATGAAAGGCACGATAGCAGCACCTCTGGTGATTAGAGGTATATACACACTAATAAAGTCAAATAGTGCAGGAGGCAGGAGCTGCCAAGCAAAGCAGTATGCACTGCAGGGGGCTTTCAGGCAGATCCTGACAGTACCCCCCCCCCCCTTAGGACGCCCGATTACCAAAAATGTCTAAATTCGTCGGAATCATAGTCCACAATAGGGGGCCCAGCAGAAAAGTCCTCGTCCATGGGCGGAAAGGCAAAGGAGACCATGCCAGATGGAAGCTGAAGCACTGCAGAACTTCCTTTCTTTTTACGTCCTCCCCTTTTACGGGACTTCCTCGGGATTGGGGCCTGAGCCAACTGGGAGGAGCACAATGGTATCTCTTGGCCAGGAGAGATAGGTGTTATTGACAATGCAGAGGCCCCACAAGATGGCATAGTGGGAGGAGTTACAAACTTGCTGATTACTGCCTCAGAAAAGGATTGTAAGTCCGATAAGATGGGATGATCCGTCTCAATTAATGGGTTTGCCCATTCCAAAGCCTCTCCCCTAAAATGGGATATTAGGAATAGTACCTGTCTCTTAGGGCTACTAACAAGACTTGGTACGGAGGGGATCTGTGAAGCAAAAAATCTCAGAAGGGCATTAAATTGGGAAGGATGCCCCTCAAAGAAAGGTGATGGTTCAGACTTGGCACCCTCGGTAACAGATGGTTCGGACTTGGCAGGAGGCCCGGACTGGGCGGCAGGCTTGGCAGCAGGCCCGGACTGGGCAGCAGGCTTGGCAGCAGACCCGGACTGGGCGGCAGGCTTGGCAGCAGACCCGGACTGGGCGGCAGGCTTGGCAGCAGGCCCGGACTGGGCAGCAGGTGTGGCAGCAGGCCCGGACTGGGCGGCAGGCTTGGCAGCAGGCCCGGACTGGGCAGCAGACCCGGACTGGGCGGCAGGCTTGGCAGCAGACCCGGACTGGGCGGCAGGCTTGGCAGCAGGCCCGGACTGGGCAGCAGGCGTGGCAGCAGGCCCGGACTGGGCGGCAGACTTGGCAGGGACAGCACTGAGAGAAGCCTCGGGGCAGACAGCACTGTGAGAAGCCTCGGGGCAGACAGCACTGTGAGAAGCCTCGGGGCAGACAGCACTGTGAGAAGCCTCGGGGCAGACAGCACTGTGAGGAGCCTTGGGGCAGACAGCACTGTGAGAAGCCCCGGGGCAGACAGCACTGTGAGAAGCCTCGGGGCAGACAGCACCAAGTGGTAACTCGGGCTGAACCGCATAGAGTGGCAACTCGGGCTGAACTGCAAAGAGTGGCAACTTGGGCTGAACCGCATGGACAGGCAACTCGGGCTGAACCGCATGGACAGGCAACTCGGGCTGAACCGCATGGACAGGCAACTCTTCTGGAGCAGAGGCTTTAAGGGCAGCGCCCCCTCTGGAGCAGGCTTTAAGGGCAGCGCCCCCTCTGGAGCAGGCTGTAGCTCAGGAAGAGAGACAGCGGCTGAAGACTCGGAACTGGAGACAGCGGCTGAAGACTCGTAACTGGAGACAGCGGCTGAAGACTCGTAACTGGGGACAGCGGCTCAAGACTCGGAACTGGAGATAGCGGCTGAAGACTCGGAACTGGAGACAGCGGCTGAAGACTCGGAACTGGAGACAGCGGCTGAAGACTCGGAACTGGACACCGTGGCAGCAGAATTTGGAGAACGGGTTAACCCCTAATGCAACCATAGAAGGCACGATAGCAGCACCTCTGGTGATCAGAGATACTGCTGCAAATACACACTAATAAGTCAAATAGTCCAGGAGGCAGGAACTGCCAAGCAAAGCAGTATGCACTGCAAGGGGCTTGCAGGCAGATCCTGACACACTGCGAAAGTAAAAGGCTTTAGATACAGAGCCAGGTAGCGGGTGGCTGCTGCGCCCCCTTGGGCTTGCGCCCTGGGCACCGCCCACACCTGCCTAGTTACGGCTGCATTCTAATTAAGATTGGTTGAGCTGACAAAATGGCAGCTCCTGTAGGATTAATTTACAAAGTTTACTGGAAAACACCTTGAATTTGCGCTGGTGCACCTTCGATTGTCATGGTAGTGCATTTTGTGGAGCTTTCTTTCCCTCTGCTCCCAAGTGCTGCTATTGCAAACTGAAAATGTGCCTCTCTGTGGAGAGAAGTGGAAAAATCTTTAGAAGCGCCCTATGTAGAAACCACCTGCCCTTTATGTACCAACCCTTTTAATCAAATACACTATTAACTTTTAGGGGGGAATTCAATTGGCAGCGTTACAAGTAAAAGTAACGCAGCCTGCTCATTATTACCATTATTATGGTAGTTTCAACGCCTTTTACTCCCTGAGTTGCGAGCAGAAAGCCGGGTTAAAACTATCGTAATAACGGTAATAGTTTTAACGCCAAATTCAGGGGGAATTGAATTCCCCCTTAATGTTTTATCCTAAAATAAGGATCAGTTTAGTCTCGTATATATGGCCTGTATTATTCATCGGATTGTAAGGAAATGGGAACTATCAATATTACAGGTGGCAATTTATTTGTGCATTAAGTTTTATTACATTACTCAAAGTGTGGCTGGAATTGTGTTTCTCTATAGAAGCGCAATGTGCAGGCACAAAAAGTGTCCCATTAAAAATTGTAAAGCGCTATGGAATTTGCTGGCGCTATATAAATAAATGATGATGATGATGAAGTACAGGATGTGACCTGATCTCCACCAGCTCAGAGCTGGTGTAAAAGTTAAGTTTTTTTGAAAAGTGGAAATGGTTGTGTGCACCTCTGCATGTAAAGGTGTGCCCTCTCATCTTATTTTAAAACTCTCGCTCTGTAAACTGAAATTTTGTTTCTCCCTCACTCCACAAAACAAGGTGCACCAGTGCACTTACTCTGTACTTCACTATAAAAACACAACTCATCCCCTCTGCCTGAGCAAACTCAGCTCCTCTACAAATCCATCTTGCTCCACCAACCTATGCACCATTTGTAGAAATATAGACACGCTTGCCCAAATCAAGGAGCTAAGTGGGCCCAGAAGTGCTTTCTGCTGCAGAGGAGCAGTTTTGCTCTTTTTAACTCCATTGTGTATAGGCAATGGGTAAACTTTAGGGACCAATAACTATTTATAATATGCACAAATGAATTGCAGATTTTTGACATTATATTTCTATTTGTTGTGCGGATGAGTGCAAACTATGTTATTGGTAGCTTCATTTTATAAGCCAACTTGTACGTTTAGCGGCTCTTTAAATGTGATTGTTACAATGTCAGGAGAGATCACAATATGCTGAATGTGCTCTGGAGTTGTTAAGCAGTTATTCATACATAAAACCATGAAGGTCATTTCCTCAAAGCAAAAGATAACAGATCACTATCTACATTAAAAATTAATGTTCTGCACAAATAATGAAAAGTACCTTTTATTATTTCTCTATTTGTTATCATCCTCAGCATATGCATTAGTAGCAACTGTTGGGTTTAGTTAAACTTGTAGTAAATGGGAGTGAAGGTGTCAAATCTCACCAAAGATGAATATGGTCACTGAGTCGCTCCCATGGTGGCAAAGAAAGGAGGGTGGACAAGTGAGCCCATCCTCCCCTTCACACCTTAGCAGTATAGGGGGCCACTGGCAGCAGAGTGGGCAGGGCGAGAGGTGGGACAGGAAGACCAGATTTAAAAGACAATGGGGCAGAGAGAAAGACGGCATTTCTAATAGGAAATCCCACCCAATTGGAACAGTATTTCTTCGTATGTTTAAAAAAATATATAAAAAGGAACAACAAATATATGCTTATACATATGAAAAAAAGAGAAGTCATGGTCGATTGCTTTGTTTTAACTGTGTATTTTCATATTATTGTGGGTTCTTCTCATGCAATTTTTCACTTGTTTTGAATTTAATTTCTGCTGTTGATTCTTTGCTGATTGTCACAGTTCTCAGGTAAAGGCAAAAAGTGTGCAAGGTACAACAATGGGGGGGGAGCCAGCAGCGAAGTACATAGTAGCTATGTGGAGAAGGCCACATGCCTGGTTCCAGCTTTCAACAGTTGAGATCTCACACCTAGTGTGCCAAGGTCGAATGTAAAGGTCGTGAGGTGTCAAGTGTTGTTCCAGGGGGCGTTGTTGTGGTACTTACATGGTAGACAGATAACCACCTGTTTACAGAATTGGGGCATTGTTACGTGGCGTACAAGGTAGGCAGATCACACCCTATTTACAGAGTTGGAGCATTGTTGTGGTGCTTACATGGTAGGCAGATTACTCCCTCTTTACAGAGTTGGAGAATTGTTGCAGTACTTACATGGTAGGCAGATAACCTCCTGTTTACAGAGTTGGAGCACTGTTTGGTGCTTACATGGTAGGCAGATCGCACCCTGTTTACAGAATTGGAGCACTGTTGTGGTGCTTACATGATAGGCAGATAACCTCCTGTTTACAGAGTTGGAGCACTGTTTGGTGCTTACATGGTAGGCAGATCGCACCCTGTTTACAGAGTTGGAGCACTGTTGTGGTGCTTACATGGTAGCAGAACATGGCTGGTTTCCAGATTTAGTAATATCATAGCCTTGTTGCATCACATTCCTGCAAATGTTAAGTGTGAATAAAACAGTGACCGATTTGCCCAATAAAATAATGCTTTATTTGGTCAGCTTAGCAAGTGACAGTGGGGGCTGGCTGATCGGCCTATGCTCCTCTATAGAAAATGTAAATTAAAGTGGCATTTACTGATCCACAAAAAGTATAACAGTCAATGTAGTCCGGTCAAGAGGGGTCATTTAAATATCACCACATAGCAATAAATTATTAAAACAACAACAATTTACATGCATATCTCTGAACAGTTCCAATTAATATGACTTTCCGCATTTGGTTGTAAAATGATGATTAATGGGAACGTAACCGTGGCTCATCTGGGTGTTAGGGTTCCCAGTATGAATACCACAGAGAGTGGTTGTTTTATACAGGTATAAACTAGATGCAGTCAATGGTAAAGCACAAGTCCATAGGAACAGCCGGAATTGGATACCAGGATTACCAAGTTTAACTGAGGAAGCAGAAGACACCGGATACCATGCACAATTGGAGAACTGCAAGTAAAGGATACTAGGATTACCAGGTTTAGCTGAAAAGCGGGAGTTACTGGAAAGCAGGCACAATAGGATAGCTGCAGGTACAGGACACAGAATCTTCAGGTTTAGCTGAGAATCTCAAGTTGCTGGAGAGGATGCACAATAGGATAGTTGCAGGTACAGGACACTGGGATCTCCAGGTTTAGCTGAGAAACCGAAGTGAATGAAGAGGAGGCAGAATAGGATAGCTGGAGGTACATGATACTAGAATAACTAGGTTTAGCTGTGGTAGCAGGAGACACTAGATGATCCAAGGAAGAATCAGACTGGATGAAGGTCAGAAGTTCAGAAGTTGGGAAATACACAACAATACCAGGGGATAAACATGATCAAAGTCAAACTAAGTCAAAGTCGGGATCACTGGGAAAGGTGCAATACGATGAGAAAACAGCAGTCAGATACCAGGAGACAGATCAGGACCAGATCACAGGAGTTACTCAGAGAGACCAGCAGCAGAGACAATTGAACTGGCACAAGTCTGTTGGAAAAGGCAGTCTTTAAAAAGCCAGACACAGGTGATTAGGATCCATCATCATCAGCAGCAGCAGCTATTTATATAGCGCCACTAATTCCGCAGCACTGTACAGAGAACACACTTAGTCCTTGCCCCATTGGAGCTTACAGTCTAAATTTCCTAACATACACACACACACATAGACAGAGAAAGACTAGAGTCAATTTTTGATAGCAGCCGATTACCCTTTTAGTATGTTTTTGGAGTGTGGGAGGAAACTGGAGCACCCAGAGGAAACACACGCAAACAAAGAGAGAACATACAAACTCCACACAGATAAGGCCATAGTCGGGAATTGAAGTCAAGACCTCAGTGCTATGAGGCAAAAGTGCTAATCACTAAGCCACCGGGCTGCCCAGATCAAATGATGAGTTATTAACCCCTTGCAGGCAGGATCTGAAACAGTCAATGCAGTTGTAAGGATATCGGGTTTATCTGGCCAAATTCTACCCACTTTACGCTGGCTGGCCACCCAGGGGTGCCTAACTATGCCAGGGAAGCCTAGACAGTATCTTCTAGGGGGTCTCATAGTCACTCAGGCAAATGCAGTTAGAAAAGTACAAAAATACATTTCATGTAATAAAAACAATCACTAGAATATTATATACAAACAGTATATACATACCAGGCAGGTATACCACATTATTTGTTCCTTACCCCACTAACTTATAGCGTTAAAGTCACCTAACTATCCTGAATTGCACAATCGAAAACCCATGGATCTCTCTCAGCTGCATATGTAGTCCGATCGTAGAGAATGGCAACTCAACACCAACCACCTTGCACCTTCCAGGAATGACTCCTCAGAATGAATATACCACAGAACTTCCCCCCTGGAGTGGCTCCTTATATGGTCAAATTTCCATAGTGTTTTCCCCTCCCTGGGCGAACCCCAGGCTCTCTTCTGATCCTTTAATAAACATTGGAAGATATCCCTGTGCATGCAGTACAGGTATGGTACACCCCGGATCTGGCATTCCACTATCAACTCCTCCATACTCATTGTCTCTAGTGGATCTGTAGAATCTGCTATTGGGACAGATTTTATTAGTATATTTGCAGGGGATTCTTCAGGCATGTCCCTGTGCTGTAGCAGTCCATTTTTGTCTATGCTTTCCTCTATCTTGGTTGTTAGTAACATTTCATACGAGTACTGCTGATATTGTTGTAACCAGATTTTCCATTGGCCAGATTTTGCATAGTACAAATAACTTCATTTATAAAATCATCCCATTCTGGTTTATCCTGAAAATTCCAGGCACTTGTTTCTTCTTTCAACATTAGGAACACATCCAACAGGTTCTCCAATTTCTCCTGTAGACTGGCTCCTTTCCACATAATAATCTTTGTGTACTCATTCCAACAATCCAAAATGTGTTGCATTGTGGTGAGGTTGTGCAACACATCCATATCCTCATACTGCAGACACTGCCACAGTCCTTCATCCCAGGAATCCCTTTCCCTAGGTGCACTGAACTGTTTCATCCCTTCCTTTTGGACCTTTTTCAACACTAGGCTCTGATCTCCTTTCTTTGTCCCAGAGCTCACATCCATTTTACATCCAGGCCATAACAATGGGTACTTTCTACCATTTTTTTTTATTTTGAAATGTATATGGTACATGCTGGTATAAAGGTAGGAGCATATTTGAATATTTTTGGACCTCCCCTCTGGAAGATCCTGAAGGGGATGTACAAGAGGCAATTGCAGAGGGTGTGATGGCGTGGTTTATGTCTTCCCTTACTTGAATTGCGTCATTGCGTGGCAGGGGGCAGAGTCATGATGACATAATTTGCATAATCAGGCCCACCCACTGCAGCAAGAGGAAGCGATTAGCGTGATGATGCATTAAGTTGCGAAGTCAAGGCCTGACAACTAAAATCATGTCATAAAGACCCCCCCCCATTTCACAAGAAAGAGAAGCGGGATCAGGCTCCGCTGACCGTTGCACAATGACATGAATCACATCCTCACACTGTGGAGGCAGGAGCTCATGACACGAATGACATCATCAAGGGTCCCTCCCACATTTCACAAGAAAGAGAAATGATATAAGAGAGGGTGGCCTACTCTCTTGAGAGTCCTCATGGACATTCCGAAAGAGTATGGGTGGGAGCTTACCATGGGTAGAAGGATAATTTAGAATGAAAGGGAAGCAGGGGTATTTAAATCCATAAGAAGGACTGTTCCTCTCAAACAAGAACAGTTGGGGAGCTATGTATTCCCCTCAGTCTTTTCTATCATGAAGCTATGACTGGTTGACATCTGTTTTTTTAATGTGTATCAATGTCAGAAAGTTACGGCATCTCAGTTGGGCTGTGATAACTAAAATGGAAAGAAGGAGAGGAATAGAAAGCCAGGTGATTAAAGCAAGGCATATTGTGGCAGCATGTACAAAGATCAAAGCTAAAATATATGAGTGACAGCCTTGTCAATTAAGACAGCATATATGCATTAAAAAGTAGGACTTCCATTTACCTTTCACAGAGTGTTCTTATCCACTAAAATCTACATCTGCTGATCAGCAAAAATTTGAAAACACTAATATGTTGTGTGGGTGACCTATTTTCCAAGTGTCACAATGCAAGTCTAGCAGAAGAGCAACCACAGAGAATATGACACCTAGTTAAATGCCACAAGCAGCCAAAATATATTATGTTTTTAAATGAGAACTCCAAGAAAATAGTTTATTTGTCCTTTTGTATCTACCCGAGGTTCATCGATAACATGTATCAATTTACCTTATTGATAAAATCAAGTTCATTGAGACCCCACATGAGACCTGGATGCAAATAATTAATCAAAGCAGGTTTCTCATATATGCACAACAAGGTATTACATATTTTAATTACGTCCATCCCTAAAGGAGTCCCATTGCTGTCTAAGATATCACTGGCCTGCCTCCTACATCAGCAGTCCTCTGATTACTAGCCTTCGTAATTAGAAAGAACAATTTAACAATTAACAGAACCTAGCTGGGCTTCGCCTCAGGGTAGAGATGACATAACACCTCTGTCAGGTGTTACCACTAACCTCTAGTACGACACAATCACTCTACAAGCAACCACTGTAAGAACCTGTTCTGTGCACTCCTCAGTATCTGCCTGAGTATCAATTGTGCCCAACATCGATACTCCTACTGCAGTGCTATATTAGAAAGTATAGCGGCTATTAGTGTTTCTTCAACTCCTGTGTTCAGTCTCCCCAACAGCAATACAACTATATCAGCATTTCCATCTGCTGTGCTCTCGGCAGAGACCTCATACCAGCTACGTACTCTGCTGCAGTCATGGAGGAAACTAACTACACTGGGCCAGACCTGGGTCCTTACTGAGTGAAGTCAATATCCTCTTGCGAGGATCCCTGGTGAAGTCTGGTGGGGATCTTTGACTCAGTGAAGTGTATTTGGTTGTGCCAATCCCGCTTACTAGTTATTGTCATCTGTATGTACTCCACTACACTTGCTGTCTATCTCTGTTCTATAGGGTCACTGCAATATACTACGTTTACTTCCTTAAAAATACCAACACGTCCAGATACCTTATTGCACGCTACGTGCTGTTCAACACGTACCAACACATCCATGTACCTTACTGCACGCTATGCACTGTTTAACTAGTGACAAACACATTTGTGTACCTCATTACATAATACATGCTGTTCAACTAGTGCCAACATATCCATGTTGATTATTACACACTACGTGCTGTTCAACAAGTGCCAACACATCCATGTACCTTACTGCATGCTATGCACTCTTCAACTAGTGCCAACATATCCATATACCTCATTACACATTATGTGCTGTTCAAACAGTGCCAACACATCCATATACCTCATTACATGTTATGTGCTGTGAAACAAGTGCCAACACATCCGTGTACCTCATTACACATTATGTACAGTTCAAACAGTGCCAACACATCCATATACCTCATTACATGTTATGTGCTGTGAAACAAGTGCCAACACATCCGTGTACCTCATTACACATTATGTACAGTTCAAACAGTGCCAACACATCCATATACCTCATTACACATTATAACCTCTGTGTACTTTAGGACACACTACATGCTGAGCAGCCAGTGCATACAAACTCTGTGTACTCCGTTGCACATCACCAAACCCCCACACTTCTAGTACTCAGCTGTACCCTGAGAATCTACAGATACCAGATACCTTGGTTTATTCCCATGGGACAACTATGTGTGTTCCTTTGTAGATACAAAATCCCAAGTTCTCACAACTGTATTTCAGCACTACATACATCAAGCTACTGTCCCATACTTAGCAATTATCTATTAAACTAAGTTTACGAGAACACAACATGAGAATGGTCCTTTACCCCAATGACAGCTCTATAATTATACAAAATCTAACTAGAAGCTCTTTCAATGTGCATTAAAGAAAATGCATAAAAACTGTATTATACATGATGTTTAATCTCTTCCAGGATCAATTAGTTTTTCTCAAATCTGTGTTTTAATCATTGTTTGAAGATAGTGTGAGTTACCCATATCTAGTGGAATTGCTCTAACCTGACCCTATTCTCAGCAGAGGTTAGGAGTCACGTAAAAGCCATCACAGTTGTTACTGTTCCTTATTGTCCTGTATATTTTTCACTGCCTCTCCCTGTTACAGGAGTTTCCAAACATATCAATATATGATTTAGACCTATATTTTAATGCAGGAAACTGTCAAATTTGATTTAATGAAAAGAGTCTAACCCCCCTTTACCCCATGGTTACCTCGGTCATTAACTGTACATGATTTACATACAGCATGGAATTAATTACACATTTACTAGTAGAGCATATATCCAGGGCACTTCCCTCCTTAAATCTTTGTTTTGTGATCACTTTCTGGGTCCAACCCCACCTCCCTGATTCCTTCTGGAAACCCCATAATCCCCACCCTTAGTATTATTTTTATGAGCTTTATGACATACATTGTTTAATGTAGGTGATCAGTAACATGTGCTTTTGAAAGCGACCTGTGTTCTATACTGGCATAATGTATTTCTGCTTAATAAATAAATTTATAAAAAAATGGACAGAGGTGGGGGAAGGTTGGACCCGTTCTTGCTCAACTCTAGGTCACATTATAAAATATAAAGCTGACTAATAGTTGTCTGTTGCATCTAAAAACTGGCCATATTTTCCCTGCATGAAAAAAAATGCTTTTTCACCCCTTGATGAATATTTGGGGGTAAATGTATGATCCTCCGATTTCTGCAAGTTAATGGAAATCGGCGACTTTGCAGTAAAAATTTAAAGCGGTGGTGGCTTGTAAAGGCAAACTTGCAAAGTCGACGATTTCCGGCGACTTGCAGACATCGGAAGATCATACATTTACCCCTTGGACTCTTTAGCTGGATTTGCTCCAATCTCTAAATGAGGTCCTATATATTTCTGTTCATGCCCTGGAAAGTCCATGTGTCCTAATTACAGAAAGTGGTCATCTGACTAGAGGGCCTATTTATCAAACATGAATCCTCAGTCAAATTCCCGAAAACTGATGTTGTTATTTATGATCATTGCTCTTTGTTCGGAGTGCGCAGTAACGCTATTTAAAATAATATAATATACCGGTAATATAATAATAAAAATAATTTGCTGAAGCTGGCGTACATTAATATAATTTAAAACTTTCACAGTGCATGTGTGGAGGGATCATGTGATCTCTCCCTGTTACATGAGTCACGGCCCCACTACAATGTCTACCAGTGCGCATGCCCGATACTTTTGGTTGGCGCATGCGCACCAGGATTTTAATGAAGGTTCCTTGAAGACCCTTCTCTTCGCACTGAAGAGGCTGTGAAAAGGTAAGTGAAAGACTTCACTGGGACAGCAGTTTAACGTGACTGCTGTCCCTGCTGAAGTTTATTGATAAATATTATAGTTCAATTCTTATCAATGCAAAGAGGATTGAAAACTATCTTTCATATTTAGCAGTGCTTCTTACATATGCCCCTATGTGATTAATGACTTGTAAATTGTGGGTATTGCAGTACTACTGCAACAGAGACTGACCCTGAGGAAGATTATAGGCACTGATGGGTGAAGCGATCATGTGGTAAACACATTGGGAGCATGGAGACAACATGATTGTCCATGTTAAGTTCAAAAGTCACACAGATAATTTCTTATACAATATTTGTTGTACCTGTGGATGCTAGCAATACTTTTTTTTTTTTTTACAATGTACATTTTTTATTGTATGTTTATAATACTCTGGACACTAAAGGTCAGGGCCTGATCAACCAATAGGCTGTTTAGGCTGCAGGCTGGGGGATGAGTCCCAGGAGGGGGCAGCACCGGCGGCACCGGCTGGCATCATTGGGGCCACCCCTGGTCTAAAGAGAGAGACCCGACAATTAATATAGCAGATAGTCAAATCCACTTGCTGTTAGTTACCTATGAGTGCGGCTGCGGTTCTTAGTCTGATCTCGTAAGATTGCAACAATTCACGAGACTGGATTAAGTACTGTCTACACCTGCACTGACAGGCAGCTGGCAGGAAGCGGAATTGCTGCCAGGGTGCCTGCCATGTATAAGAAGACTGAGGTGAGTCTGGGGGGAGAAATGATGGCTTAAGGGAGAGGTAATGAAAATGGCTACATGAGGGGGGTGGGGCTAATAAATATGGCTACAGGGGGTGGGGTGTAATGAAAATTGCTGAAGGGGAGTAATGAAAATGGCTGAAGGGGAATAATGAAAATGACAGCAGGGGGTGGGTAATGAAAGTGGATACAGGGGGTGGGTAATAAAAGGGGATACAGGGGACATAATCAAAATGGCTGAAGGGGAGGTAATGAAAATAATTGAGATGGGGTAATAATGTTCATATATTTTATTGCCTATATATTTCTCTGCTATGGGATAGCTTTGTCTGGCCATAATAGAGTGTTGTCTTTGAACTAAAGAGCCTAATAATTCAGGATTTGTTAAAATTGTGCATTGTAATACAAATTTTGCATATATTAAACTCAAATCAGGACTCAAACTGTCCAGAAGCCAGCTAGAACACAACGAAACTGCAAGAACAAACAAGAAAGAATAGAAAGATCAGGTAAGAGGAACGGCACAATCAATCTAAATTTGAAAGCTGGAGAATAGTTAATCAGGCCCTGCTGTTGGTCATAATGTACTAAGCACAGCAAAGTATATGTTTGGCACTGTATATAACATGTTGGACACCCCTGTGTTGGTTACTTCTCAGTGTAACATGCTGTCCTAAGACTCCCGACATAGACAAATTGGACCATGTCATAATGCTTTAGGACCATCCCTTTCATTAAATGTTCCTGTCTTTCATCTAAAATACTATTTGGTTTAGCTTCATATACGTCTTAATCATTAGATCGGGATTATCCTCATAAAATGAGTCACATTGGTTTAACTGGCGCTAGAAATGCACTTTCCCACAAGGAAGTCAGACTGGAAGGTGTGAAGTGTGTTCCGTTATGAGTTTACCAAGGAGACTTGGGACCTGCTTCATTAAGGCCTACAAAATGAACATAATGTCTATCTTTTTAAGAACACACGTAGTTTGGGCATACACATATCCGTATTCAACTACAAGCAGGTCTGAAAAAAAGTATTTTGAGTACGGTTGTAGGTACGCACTGCTTATACAGCACTTGCCGTATTGAGACAGACACAAAACACTGCAAGATACTAACAATACATATGTGCAATAAAGTCCCAGCAGATCGCACAGATAACTTTTTTTCTATGATATACATTTATCAGAATGGTACTAACGCTTACTGTACATAAAATGCATTTTTACAGTTGCTCCTGATTGCAAACACAAAGCACTTGTACCTGCTCTGTAGCTGGAACAAGTGATGCAACTGACAAACATGTACCTTAGGGATGCCCAAAGCTTGAATGGGACACTGCTGCGTGCGCTCGACCCTGGCACGCCCTTACCGGACATTGACTACAAACATATGCTACTCCCCTCCCTTCAAAATGTAGTTAGTCTGATGTGTCATTCACATGCCAACATGCATTGCGGTCCTTGGCGTATCTTTTGGTTTCACGCATGTGCAGAGTGAAAAACGCCAACTGCGCAATGTAAATGGACTTGCGTTGCTTAATGAATCAGACACCTGATCTCTAGGACCTCAGAAGTGGAGGTTCAACCCACAAACAGGCTGAACCTCCACTGCATCCAGGCGACAGGTGAACTTGTACTGGCATAACCCATAGCACCCAACAAGTTACAGCGGTTTGCCTATGTGCAGAACAAAGCTTTCTTTGCTATAAAACGTGCCTGGAAACATCCAACAAATGCATCAGCAAAAAAACGTCTTTTTTCCTTTCCATTTTTGAAAATGCCCTAGTTTTATTCTTTGTCTGACTCCTGAGCAGGCTGCTCACATAGCCCCCAACAGCCCTCTCATCAGGAAGTGGTTACCTTCAAAATGTCACAAGAATAGTAAAATGATCAACTTATCGCCTGTCGTTATGCCTGTTACTTATACTTATCTTTTCAGGCCTACGATTTAAATGTTTGAACTACTGTCTTGTGTTTGTAACATTGTTTAAAAATAGCATAGTGCTAATGAACAGAAAATCAGTCTAAAACATAGTATTACCTAGCCAAATTCCTTTTTTAAAAAACAAAAAAGTGCTACTAATCATTATCATATCTTCTAACATTTTAGAAGTTGATGTTAATGACTTTGAGTCATTAAGGCAAAAAAGGATTAAATGTTCTCTGGGACAAACCATGTTACAATGAAAGGGGTGCAAATTAGTTTATTATTTTGCACATAAGTTAAATACTGGCTGTTTTTTCATCTAGCACACAAATACTTGATAGCTTTATTATTACACTGAAATTTAAAGTTGATCTAGGACATGCCTTGCCCCAACTATAAATCTGTCCCCACATTTTAAATTTATCTCCCCCTCCAATGCAAGATGGTTTTGCCTAGGTGCAAATGTTACTCCTTTTTTATGCTTTGCTCTCCTTAATGACTCAGGCCCTTTATGTCAATGACTTTGTTTACTACAATTTCTGAAGCTACCAAAAGGATCTAAGGGCCCTATTTATTAATTTATAGGGTTTTGCCCCGTTAATAATCATCTGTCATCGCAACGATTTGACATTGTGTTTAGAAGTATGGAGGCGGATGCACCAAACGTGTTTTTGGTTTGGGAGCAGCAGAAGTGTCGTGCTGGAGTTGGAAATGGCTCTGTGTACATGACAGCAGAGAGCTCTGCAATGAACCATATTCTCTGATTGCTGATGCCAGGATCTAATGCCCAGAATGCTATGTGTGGGCACCGCATTCTGGAGTACCAAATTACTGCAATTGGAACTGATTACAGCTCAGGCAGTGGCACGGAAGCACTCTGCAGGCAACTGCAGAAGAGCAGTGTGGCAGACTGAAAGAGTGATGGGGTGGATGGGTGATATTATCAGAAAGAGGAGGTTAATGGTAATTGGTGATGATGGAAGAGCATTGATTGAAGATGACTGTCCCTGCAATTGCCTTTGCCAGTTCCTGTATGAGATTATAATTTCTGGCGATTCTCTGAGGCTCATTCTTTTATCATGATTAATGTGCTTGCACGCATTGCCCCAGTGTGAGGTGGGTGGAAGTACTATACAGTAAAGTAAATTAAAAATGTAGAGTGGAGCTGCACACTCACTCACACAGCGTGTCACGTCTTCTGCCTGCTGCCTGTATCTTTTGCCTGCTCCCTGCTCTTTACCTGCTTGAGTAGATCAAGCAATGAGGCATTAGGGCAGAGAGTAACACTGAGAAACCCTCGCTGGCTGCTGCTGGAGCCTTGGAAGGCACAAATGGATGGCACGGTATTTAAAGTGCTATCGTAAGGCCCTGAATAAATAACTGGGGAATTCCAGTCACAGAAGGTTAATTTATTGTCAGTCTCAGATGGGACCATTCCTTAGGTGCACATCATAATGAATTCTTCTCTGAACACTTTTGGGTCTGAGTCTTTAGGCCTTCCTCCTTCCTCAAAAGATTAAGAGCCCCTTTATCCTCAACCTCCCCTGGGCCATGACTATCTGAATTCAAGGCCCTTCAGTCCATTTACCCTGAGATCCACCAAAATATCATGAAGGGGCTAAATCGCCAGCTCCCTCTGAAAGTGGACCCTCAGCAGGGTCAGGTAAGTAGGAGTCATGAGGCCACACTCCCATACAACCTAAATCACAGGAAAAGGCCCATGAGAGGGTCACTCAAGCCACTTGAATCCAAATGTGAAAAAATCAGGTTCACAAAAGGGGAAAAGTGAACACAAAAAAGTTCCAACCTTCGTAAATTGTCCTGACCAGTCAGAAGGCGAGAGTAAAGGATAACAAATGCAACTGGTAAACAAAATTGCAATGTGAAGTGTCTTATTATGCATGTGGGTTTACAACTGGTGTGGTTTGGGTACAGCCAGGTCACCACTACAGGGGCACATAGCTCCTAGGGGTTTCAAGCGGTCTGCCTTCAGGTCAGAGGACAAAGGTAGACTATCTATGGTTAGAGGGGTCTCCGATCCCTCCTATCTAAACATCACTTTTGCGAAATGGCCAAAAAGCACAGACACACGACCACCATGACCAATTCAGTTAGAAGTTATGTAACCAGTATAATCAGTATGAGTACTGAGTGTTAAGGATGACAGCAAATGTCATAAACTCGTAGAACAGGCAGAAGAGGTCTTCACCTATAGCAGCCGCCTTTCCCGTAGAGCTGTACACGCTCACATGTACTCAGATGCCCCCAGATCTTTAACTCAGAGTAGTACAAGTTTATAATATTACTGTAGCGCAGGCGAGGGCCTGATGGTAGAAAGTAGCAAAGTCCAAAAATGGGCCGAGGTCAGAGGGGCAACAGCAGGCAGCAAGTATTCAAGTGAAACTGATACTAGCAGGTGAATGAGCAGCAAATAAAATGTTACTCATTATTTGTGCTATTGTGATTTATTTATATGGATTTCTTAAGTTATAAATGTGTCTTCTTAACCATTAAATATGTTTCATTTGTAGTGAACCATTTGCCTGTGGATCACATAAACCTGTGTATCATAAAAAGATTGGCCTCCTTGCTATGTATGGTGGTCCCCTATAATCTTCATCCACACCAATTAATATAGAGATTATTTATTATATTTTAATATTATTTTGCACAGTATTTATTTATTTAAATCATGTATTTTATCATTATAAACAGTGGTTGATTTATAAGATCTCAATTCAATTTGCCTATTATTTTGTTTGTATTCTTGTTTTGTTTTTTTGTATCAATACTAGAGATGGGCGGGCTCGGTTCCCCGAGATCCGAATCCATCCAAATTTCGCCTATCCGAGTACCGACCTGAGCAGGCTCGGTACTCTCCCGCCCATTCGGAATCGAAATCGAGGCAAAACATCATTGTGACGTATTCGTATTTCTGAGCTCGGTTCTCGCGAGATTTGAAAAGCATAAATACCTCCACAGCAATCCATCGCCATTTGACAGAGGGAGAGAGCAGGGTTAGGTCACAGGCAGGGCCGTACTGGCACTAAAAATCAGCCCTGGCAATTAAAGCACACAGGCCCACTTGTTGTGGGCTCCATGCACTATATTGTTGCACACTGATGCTGGCGCAGCATGATGTAGTATGAGTGTGTGTGTGTGTGTGTGTGTGTGTGTGTGGAGGGTATTTATTTCTCCTAATGACCCTGAACATTACATTGTTAGCACCCCAATTACATCAATAAATACCATGACAATACATTATTAGTACCCAAATTACAGCAATAAATAACCCCCCCACACACACTCATACTACATCAATCACCCCACATTACAGCAACCAGCATCACCCCCACATTACAGCAACCAGCATCACCCCCACATTACAGCAACCGGCATCACCCCCCACATTACAGCGTCCAGCATCACCCCCCACATTACAGCAACCAGCATCACCCCCCACATTACAGCAACCAGCATCACCCCCCACATTACAGCAACCGGCATCACCCCCACATTACAGCAACCGGCATCACCCCCACATTACAGCATCCAGCATGACCCCCCACATTACAGCGTCCAGCATGACCCCCCACATTACAGCAACCGGCATCACCCCCACATAACAGCATCCGGCATCACCTCCCACATTATAGCAACCAGCATCACCCCCACATTATAGCAATACCCTCTCCTACTTATTAGCAATACTAAGCCCTAAACACACTACAACACTGCCACCAGCACGCCACCCCATACTACAGCAATACCACCAATTATACAGGCGCCATTGTAGGAAACCAATGTTTTGCTTTTTTCAAATCTCCCACAAAATAGCAACAACGAACAGAATACTTAAACACATATAGGTAACAGGTACCCTTTTCCCTCAATTAAATAGTAATGGCAGAATTTTCATCAATCATTCCACATGAAATAAAACTCTAACATATATCTAAAAAAAACATAACTATTGAATGATCATTTGAACCCACATGGCCGCATTAAAAGTATTTCTATCTACAGCAAAATGTCAGAGAAAAATATTTTTTTTACTACAGTAACTGGATATGCGTCTTTTCTATTAATTTTAAATAACACAGTATATAAATTAAGGGTGATAGAGGAGGTGGGCGAGAGATAATTGGATGTGATCCATCAGTTTGATTAGATAGGAAACATTTAGATTATTTACCTGGAGACGTCTAACCCCTTGACTCACAGGCAGGGCTGACAAGAGGAATTTTGGGCCCCGATACAGCAACTTCTTTGGGCTCCCATCATATTCAACAATGAAAGACTTGTGTTTGGCAGAAGTTAATATGATGCCACACCGTAGTGTGCCCAGTTCATATTATGCCACATTGTAGTGCCCCATGGTCATATTATGCCACATAGTATTACCCTCAATTCATATTTGGTAATGCAGAAGTGCCCCCAAATCATATTATGGCATAGTAGTGCCCCAAATCATATTATGTCACAACAGTGCCTCCAAATCATATTATACCACAATAGTGCCCCCAAATAACATTATGCCATAGCAGTGCCCCCAAATCATTAGTAGTGCCCAGACAAAAACTCATTCAAAAATTGGTACAGCATATCAGATACTGAGTGAGTCCCAAGACCAGCTTAATGTATCATTTACAATGCAAACAAATATAGATATATTGACACAATCACAGATAAAATTTATGAAAAGCAATGTTTTTTCCTCTTAATTAAAAATCTCTGTACAGATAAATATGCAACAAACATTACAGCGCAATAATGAGCAATACATAGTGTTAAACATTATTGGATACGCTGTAGTGTCCCCAGTTCAAGAAAGGATGGTTAAAAACACATTGCACACGAGAAAATATATGAACTTACCTGATTATGGCATCCTGTTTTCTGTTCTCCTACTGGGCGCTGGGCAAGGAGGGATCAGCAGCTGTCAGCTCACACAGGAAGTTGGGAGCAGGAACAGAGGGCAGTGGTCGAAGCAGAAATTTAGAAGTGAGGGTATAGAAAATATAAGTGAATGGAGTATGAAGGCTTGATTTTTTATTTTTTTTTAAAACTTGTCCCCTCTGTGCATTTCCATTCTTCATTACTACTTGTATTTTTATGATGGCTGCATCCCTGACATTCCCATTCTTAAGATGTCTCTCCCTTTAGACTTTCTTTTACCTATGTCCCTGCACCATCTTCTCCTTTATCCCTCTCACTTAACCCTCTGCACCACCTACTCCCCTGGTGCTCTCACACGTCTTCCTGCACCGTCTACCCCCCTGGCACTCACACGTCTTCCTGCACCCTCTACCCCCTGGCTCTCTCACCTCTCTTCCTGCACCCTCTATCCCCCAGGCTCTCTCACCCCCTCTCCCAGCAAACCCTTCCCCTTTGGCTCTCTCACCCCCTCTCCCAGAACTCCCTTCCCCTTTGGCTCTCTCACCTACTCTCCCAGCACCCCCTTCCCCTTTGGCTCTCTCACCCCCTCTCCCAGCACCCCCTTCCCCTTTGGTTCTCTCACCCCCTCTCCCAGCACCCCCTTCCTCTTTGGCTCTCTCACCTCCTCTCCCAGCACCCCCTTCCCCTTTGGCTCTCTTACCCCCTCTCCCAGAACCCCCTCCCCTTTGGCTCTCTCACCCCCTCTCCCAGCACTCCCTACCCCTTGGCTCTCTTACCCCCTCTCCCAGCACCCCCTTCCCCTTTGGCTCTCTCACCCCCTTTCCCAGCACTCCCTACCCATTGGCTCTCTCACACTCTTGCCCCCCCCCCCCCCCCCGCGAGAATGAAGGCACCCCCGCGACCCCCTCCCCCAAAGAAAATCGCGGCACCCCCGCGCCGCCCCTCCCCCGAAAATCGCGGCACCCCTGTGACCCCCCCGAAAATCGCAGCACCCCCGCAACCCCCCCCCCCCTGTTTCCTGGGGGTTTTTTTCAATAAAAAAGAAAACAGGAAACTCACAGCATACAGCATAGCACAGCTTAACGATGGAGGGAGCTTAGGAACGCGCAACAGAACCAGCCACCACGAAGACAGGAGGAGTCGGGCCGGCCCATCCAGCCATCGGCCCTTCTGGCATTTGCCAGAAGAGCCAGATGGCCAGTCCGGCCCTGGTCACAAGCTATATCAGCACAGGGACAGAGCAGTAATTGGACACATTATTGTTTCTATTCTATACTATATACTGGCTGATTTCCTCCACTTCAAGTTTATCCTCTCCTCCTACAGCTCTGCCCTCTCGCTCGCTAAGCAATCCTTCTTTAAATCCCTCATCTCCTCCCAGTCCTTCAACCCCCGCCGCCTCTTCGCCACCTTTAACACTCTCCTGTCTCCCCCCCCTCCCCTCTCCCTTCCTCCCTCTCTGCCACTGACTTCGCCTCCTTTTTCTCCTCTAAAATTGCGGCCATCAGACTTGAAATCTCTTCCTCCACCAACCCTTCCGCCTCCCCCCCTCTCGCCCATCCTCCCCCCTCCACTTTCCCCCCCTTTCCCCCTAACCACCAACTCCTTCTCTCCTTCCGCCCTACCTCGGGAGAGGAAGTCCACTCTCTCATTTCTTCTTCCCCCCCTTCTGCCTGCCCCCAGGACCCCATCCCTTCTCACCTTCTTCGCTCCCTCTCCGCCGGCACCTGCTCCCACCTCGCTCACCTCTTTAACCTGTCCCTCTCCACCGGCATCTTGCCCTCCACCTTTAAACATGCTCTCGTCTCACCCATTCTCAAGAAACCCAACCTTGACCCCACCTCACTCTCTAATTACCGCCCCATTTGCCTTCTCCCCTTTGCCTCCAAAATACTCGAGAGACTTGTCTGCAACCGCCTCTCCACCTACCTCTCTGAACACTCCCTCCTTGACCCTCTCCAATCAGGCTTCCGCCCCCTCCATTCCACTGAAACTGCCCTGGCTCAAGTTATGAATGATCTCCTCTCGGCTAAAGCCATGGGCCACTACTCCCTCCTGATTCTCCTCGACCTCTCAGCGGCCTTTGACACCGTTGACCACCCCCTCCTGCTTCACACCCTCCAGTCCATTGGCCTCTCCGGTACCTTCCTCTCCTGGTTCAACTCTTACCTTGCTGACCGTTCCTTCTCTGTTTCCACCTCTGAGTCTCTCTCCCCCTCTTCCTCCCTTCCAGTCGGGGTCCCTCAGGGCTCTGTCCTTGGACCCTTACTATTCTCACTATACACCTCTTCTCTGGGTGCACTCATCAGCTCCTTCGGCCTCAAGTACCACCTTTATGCTGATGACACCCAACTCTACCATTCTTCTCCTGATCTCTCTCCCTCCCTTCTCTCTAGGGTATCCGCATGACTCTCTGCCATCTCCTCCTGGATGTCCTCCAGATTTCTTAAACTCAATCTTGCTAAAACTGAACTCATTGTCTTTCCTCCCTCTCGTACCTCCTTCCCCTCTGACCTCTCTATCACTGTTGACAACTCCTCTATCTCCCCTGTTCCCCAACTCCGCTGCCTAGGTGTCATCCTCAACTCCTCTCTCTCCTTTGCCCCTCACATTCACTCTCTCGCCAAATCCTGCCGTTTCCAGCTTCGCAACATTGCCCGCATTCAGCCCTTCCTCTCCCAGGATGCCACCAAATCTCTCGTCCACTCTCTGATTATCTCCCGCTTGGACTACTGCAACCTTCTCCTTATCGGCCTCTCCCTCTCTCATCTCGCTCCTCTTAGATCTGTACTTAACGCCGCTGCTAGGCTTATTTTCCTCTCTCGTCGTTCCACCTCTGTCTCCCCACTCTACCAAGCCCTTCACTGGCTCCCCTTCCCCTACAGAATCCCTTTCAAGCTCCTCACTCTCACTTACAAGGCCCTCGCCAACTCCACTGCTCCCTACATCTCTAACCTTATCTCTATTCACACTCCCTCCCGCCCTCTGCGATCGTCCAACGATCGTCGCCTCTCTTCCCCCCTGATTACCTCCTCTCACGCACGCATTCAAGACTTCTCCCGCGCCGCTCCCCTCCATTGGAACAAGCTCCCCCGCTCCATCAGAACTTCCCCTAATCTGTCCTCTTTCAAACGAACATTAAAAACGCACCTTTTCCTAAAAGCCTTCCACTCTCATGCCTGAACTCCCACTGGTCGGCTTCCTCTCTTTCTCATCCCTTCTTCCCTTCTCCCCCTTCCTTGACTCCGTCTTCGTCTCTCCCGTCTCATCCATGTGCCTGTCTGTCTTCCCCTCCCTTTATATTGTACGCTCCTTTGAGCAGGGCTCTCCTACCTTCTGTTTCCATCACTTTTAACTGCGCTCTCCAGCTACTCAGTTCACCTCCTCTCTTACCCTCTGCCCTCTGTCTCCTCTCACTTCTCTCCGCTCCCCTCAGTGACTCTTTACCTGTCATCCGTGCCCACCCTCTTGGGCCATAGTTACCTGCCTGTACTCACTTTTCCCCTCCCTCTCTTTCTTGCTGTGACTGAGCCCCCAGAGTTACAGTGCTTACTGTTACTTGTACTGTGCTGTTTCACCTTGTACTGTGCCATTGTTTGTCCTTGTACGGCGCTAAGGATACTTTGTAGCGCCCTATAAATAAAAATTAATAATAATAATAATAATATACAATTCTAATATTAATACCAATTGTTACAGCAGTAAGAGGAGGATTGAGGAGGGTTTTTTTTTTTCAATTTCTGGCACTCCAAGGTCTTTTGGGGTGTCCCTTATTCCCCAGTGTTTTACAGTAATTTTTCTGGCTGTCAAAAGTCATATTTGTCAGCAGTATCTAAAACAATATTTTGCACTCCAAGTGCTTTTGGGGTGTCCCATATTTCCCAGTGTTTTACAATCATTTTTCTGGCTGTTAAAAGTTGTATTTGTCAGCAGTATCTAAAACAATATTTAGAACTAAAAGTGCATTTGGGGTCTCCCATATTCCCCAGTGTGAAACACTAATTTTTCTGGCTGTCAAAAGTCATATTTGTCAGCAGTATCTAAAACAATATTTTGCACTCCAAGTGCTTTTGGGGTGTCCCATATTTCCCAGTGTTTTACAATCATTTTTCTGGCTGTTAAAAGTTGTATTTGTCAGCAGTATCTAAAACAATATTTAGAACTAAAAGTGCATTTGGGGTCTCCCATATTCCCCAGTGTGAAACACTAATTTTTCTGGCTGTCAAAAGTCATATTTGTCAGCAGTATCTAAAACAATATTTTGCACTCCAAGTGCTTTTGGGGTGTCCCATATTTCCCAGTGTTTTACAATCATTTTTCTGGCTGTTAAAAGTTGTATTTGTCAGCAGTATCTAAAACAATATTTAGAACTAAAAGTGCATTTGGGGTCTCCCATATTCCCCAGTGTGAAACACTAATTTTTCTGGCTGTCAAAAGTCATATTTGTCAGCAGTATCTATCTAATACAATATTGGTACTACAAGTGCTTTGGCCTCATTAAAATGGATTCAAAGCAGTCCACATATGAGCAGAATCAGCAACCCGGTTCTGTCACCAGTCCTGATGGTAGTGTTCCCAGTACGTCATCTGGGAAAGGCGATGTCAAAGTACATAGTCTTTTTAAATCAGGAAAAAAACCACACACCAAAAAAAAAATTACTGTGTTGAAGCGAAAAAGAAGTGTAACTGAGGAAAAGTTAAGTGCCGATAAAAATAAAATTGTCAACATGCCATTCTACACACGCAGTGGCAAAGAAAGAATGAGGCCTTCGCCTTCCTCTATTAGTGGCAGATCAAAAAATGTTACCAAGCCTTCTTCTTGTACGGTCACTCGTGACCAAGCAAGACCAAGTAATTTGGAGTCTAAAAGTGGTGCACAACTACTGTTACGCGTCAAAGCCGAGCTGCAAGAAAACAGTAAGTCATTAGAAGATAATGTATGCTCTGAATCAGAAATGACACCAATCCCGTGGAGAGTTCATCCACCAGTGGTATGTCTATTCGTGAGCATACTGTTAGTGACAGTGTACCCATAAAGAAGGGTCCTTTCAGCAGTTCTTCTGATGTGTGCCTCAACAGCCCGAGTATAGCCGGTGATACACCAATTGAGGATGCCACTTTGAAATCAGAAGAGAATGACGGGGAGATTTGTGTAGGCAACGAGGACACTAATGATGATGTTGATGATTATGATACAGACAGATACCAAATTGCCTTTCTCAATTTCTATTTATATTCTAGACTCTAAAAAGGCTGAATAGTTTTCTATTTTTCTCCTAGTGGAGAGAGGGTCTGATGCAAACAGATACCAAACTGCCTTTGTCCATTTCTGTTTATATTCTAATTCTACAGTCTATGCAGGCTGCTTTTTTGTATTCAACTACAAGTGGAGGGCGGGGGGGGGGGGTTATAGACAGCCACCAAACTACATTGGTCCATTTCTTTTTATGCTCTAATTTTACAGTCTATGCAGGCTGCTTTTTTTCTATTCAACTACAAGTGGAGGGCGGGGAGGGGGGGGGGTCACAGACAGCCACCAAACTACCTTGGTCCATTTATTTTTTATATTGTTCAGTCTATGCAGGCTGCTTTTTTTCTATTTTACTACAAATGGAGGGGGGGGGGGGGCTATAGAGACTGAAACCATACTGCCTTTGTCCATTTCAATTCATATTGTACAGTCTATAACGGCTGAATTTTTGAGTATTTTCTACAAGTGGAGGGGGCCTAGAGAGACAGAAACCAAACTACCTTTGTCCATTTCTTTAGATACTTAACTTAAAGTGTAGGGTGTAATATACACCTAAAGACGATGGCTGCATTGCCAATATGCATAGATGGAGAGGAAGACAAACAGGTTTGTGTGCAGAATTAAGGACGGCCTACCATGGATTAAACTGTTTTCTTCCTAATTTATTAACTTTAGAATTACCTTACTTATCCAAGAAACAGGTGGAACACTAAATTTGGTTATTTTATGCCCAAAAACATTGATTTTTAAACAAAATTGCAAAACAAAACCAAACAAAACCAAAACCAAAACCAAAACACGCAAGGGCGGTTTGGCAAAACCAAAAACAAAACCAAAACATGATGGTAATCCAGATCCAAAACCAAAACCAAAACATGGGGGTCAGTGAGCATCTCTAGTCAATACCATACTTGCCAACTCTCCCGAAATTTCTGGGAGACTCCCGAAATTTGGGTTGGTCTCCCTGACACCAGGGAGAGCAGGCACGTCTCCCACATCCCGCAATTCCCTGGCCAAAATAATGCGATTCACTGTGAATGGCGTCATTTTGGCACCGCCCCACAACTCAGGAGGCAGGGCCAAAATGGTGCAACTGACCGCTCCCCGCCCCTCCCGCCCTCTGGTCACGCCCCTCTCCCGGACTGCACTGCCTGAAAGTAGGCAAGTATGGTCAATACTAGTGTTTATATCAAATGCAAAGTGTTTGATATGCTCAATAATACATATGTGTTTTTCTAGTGGACAGACTGTCCTTGGGTCAAGTTGTTGATTCTCCTTAGGAAAAAGTACCATGGTAAATTACCAATTACCACGATATGTCATGGTAATTTGGTTGTTTACGATGGTAATCCTTTTGTCTAATCTTTTGTTTCCATAGATCATTAGCCCTCGGGTCAGTATTCAGTTGTTTGCATTATGACACATTTCCTGCTACCTTATATTTGTCCATGGTTTGATCAACACTAGTGTTCCTTGTAGTCTGCATTACGCCACTCTAGCTCTGGGACTTTGTTATACCCAATTTTTAATAACATACTAATAAAGAAGATTGGGGGCTAGATTTACTAAGCTGCAGGTTTGAAAAAGTGGGGATGTTGCCTTCCTTCCGTGAAAAAAGAACAAAAAACACAATATAAAATTTAGTAGCACGAACTATGTCAAGAATCAGTTATTCCTGTTATTACTAATGCAGTTTATTTCTGTGAAGTTTGACAGTCTCTAGGATTTTATTTACCCTTTAGTTATTGATTCTTCCCCAGTTTTCTAGACCATCTCAGTCAGAACTGGCAAACCTGTGTCTCTACAAGTCCTAGCACACCTTGCCAGATATTGGCTGGCTATCTGCTTGCAAAGCATGCTGGGTCTTGTAGTTTCACAACATCTGGAGAGACACAGGTTGGACAGGTCTGATCTAGGCGATTTTCCTATTTGTAATAGTATCAGCTTGTACCTGTGCAGGTTTGTCACAGTGTCATTACGTTTCAATAAGCCTTCTTCCACATTCACTTTTCTTTCAGCCAACGGGGTAAACTTAGTTCTTAGTGTTATGGTTAGCGGCTACTTGCATAAGCTTCCAGAACAGGTGACAGAGGAATTTGACTATAGCAACCGCCTTTCCAGTAGAGCTTGTTGCGCTCACAGGTACATGGATGCCCCCAGGTTTTAACTCTTAGCGTTGTTAAGTTAAGCTTATATATATATGCAATAGCTCAGCAAGCAGATAGGAGGCGGATAACCAAGATAGGAGCGAATGGTTGAAGCAGGCCGGGATAATGGGTCCGTAGCAGGCAGAAAAGGCTAAATGATCAGAGCTGGCAGCGAGCAAGGATATCCAAACAACAAAGCCAAAGGTCAGGGCAATCAGAGTGCAAGCAGAATCCCAAAACAATCCAGGGGTCTCAACAGGAGTCAGTAAGAAATTCAGCAGGGTATGCAAAGAAGGACAGAGCAGGTCAGCAAATGCACAGAACCAACGCTATACCGGAAGGGAGGCGAAGCCCTCCATGCCTTAAATGGACAAGGTAACCAATCAGGTAATAGGAGGAACCACCGTCATAATAAGCCCCAGGAGTTGCATAATACACTACTAATGTGCACGTGCGTCAGTTGCCGGGATGCGGCGCTGGTTAAGAAATCGTCCCAACCGTTGCCATGGTGATGGCGAGGACGGAGCAGGAGGAAGTGACGTCCCTGCTGTTGCCATGACACAGTTAGAGGAAACGAGGCGTGGACCTTCGCGGCTCATAACTTAGTGACTTTATAGATGTTTCTGTCCTCTGTACAAAGTTGCTGATATTGTGGATTGTTCTGACCTATGTCAGTATTCACAGAAAACACTGGAAAGCTATTGAAAAGAACAAACATTACCATTTAAACTGTTGTAAACAAAAGCACACTGGTTAGCATTGCTGCCTTTTTGAGCTGGGCCATGGGTTTGATTACAATCAGAGTCCTATCTGTGTGGAATTTATATGTTCTCCTATGTTTGTGTGTATTGTCTTCTGGTTTATTCCCATAATCCAAAAACATACTAAAGGTACCGGGAGTTTGATAGCTTCTAAAAAAATGGACCCTAGCAAGAGTGTGTGTTAAGTAATTTAGACTGTAAGCTCCAATGAGGGAGGGACTGATGTGACTGATTCAATATTGTCTGGAAAGTGCTGTGTAATATGGTGATGTTATACATATAGATATAATCAATAATAATTAGAGATGGGCGAGCTCGGTTCCCCGAGAATTTTGCCTATCCGAGTACCGAGCCGAGCACGCTTGGTACTCTCCTGCCCATCCGGAATCAAATCATAACGTCATCGTGACGTATTCGTATTTCTGAGCTCGGTTCTCGCAAGATTTGAAAAGCATAAATACCCGCCTCCACAGCAATCCATCGCCATTTGACAGAGGGAGAGAGCAGGGTTAGGTCAAAGGCTATATCAGCGCAGGGACAGAGCAGTAATTGGACACATTATTTTTTCTATTCTATACAATTCTAATCTTAATACCAATTGTTACAGCAGTAAGAGGAGGATAGAGGAGGGTTTTTTTTTTCAATTTCTGGCACTCCAAGTGCTTTTGGGGTGTCCCTTATTCCCCAGTGTTTTACTGTAATTTTTCTGGCTGTCAAAAGTCATATTTGTCAGCAGTATAAAAAACATATTTTAAAACTACAAGTGCTTTTGGGGTGTCCCATATTCCCCAGTGTTTTACTGTCATTTTTCTGGCTGTCAAAAGTCATATTTGTCAGCAGTATAAAAAACAATTTTTAGCACTACAAGTGCTTTTGGGGTGTCCCATATTCCCCAGTGTTTTACTGTAATTTTTCTGGCTGTCAAAAGTAAGATTTGTCAGCAGTATAAAAAACAATTTTTAGCACTACAAGTGCTTTTGGGGTGTCCCATATTCCCCAGTGTTTTACTGTCATTTTTCTGGCTGTCAAACGTCATATTTGTCAGCAGTATAAAAAACTATTTTTAGCACTACAAGTGCTTTTGGGGTGTCTCATATTCCCCAGTGTTTTACTGTCATTTTTCTGGCTGTCAAAAGTCATATTTGTCAGCAGTATAAAAAACAATTTTTAGCACTATAAGTGCTTTTGGGGTGTCCCATATTCCCCAGTGTTTTACTGTAATTTTTCTGGCTGTCAAAAGTCATATTTGTCAGCAGTATATAAAAAAAACAATTTTTAGCACTACAAGTGCTTTTGGGGTGTCCCATATTCCCCAGTGTTTTACTGTAATTTTTCTGGCTGTCAAAAGTAAGATTTGTCAGCAGTATAAAAAACAATTTTTAGCACTACAAGTGCTTTTGGGGTGTCCCATATTCCCCAGTGTTTTACTGTAATTTTTCTGGCTGTCAAAAGTCATATTTGTCAGCAGTATAAAAAACAATTTTTAGCACTATAAGTGCTTTTGGGGTGTCCCATATTCCCCAGTGTTTTACTGTAATTTTTCTGGCTGTCAAAAGTCATATTTGTCAGCAGTATAAAAAAATTTTTTTAGCACTACAAATGCTTTTGGGGTGTCACATATTCCCCAGTGTTTTACTGTAATTTTTCTGGCTGTCAAAAGTCATATTTGTCAGCAGTATCTAAAACAATATTTAGCACTACAAGTGCTTTGGCCTCATTAAAATGGATTCAAAGCAGTTCACATATGAGCAGAATCAGCAACCAGGTTCTGTCACCAGTCCTGATGGTAGTGTTCCCAGTACGTCATCTGGGAAAGGGTAACTACTGGGTAACTACTGTTACGCGTCAAAGCCGAGCTGCAAGAAAACAGTAAGGCATTAGAGAATAATGTATGCTCTGAATCAGAAATGACACTAATCCCTGTGGAGAGTCCATCCACCAGTGGTATGTCTAATCGTGAGCATTCTGTTAGCGCCAGTGTACCTATAAAGAAGGGTCCTTTCAGCATTTCTACTGATGCGTGCCTCAACAGCCCGAGTGTAGCTAGAGATACACCAATTGAGGATGCCACTTTGGAATTACAAGAGGGTGAGGTGGAGATTTGTGTAGGCGATGAGGGCACTAATGATGATGTTGATGATTATGATGCAGACAGATACCAAATTGCCTTTCTCAATTTCAATTTATATTCTAGACTCTATAACGGCTGAATAGTTTTCTATTTTACTCCTAGTGGAAAGGGGGTCTGATGTAGACAGATACCAAACTGCCGTTCTCAATTTTTATTTATATTCTAGACACTATAACGGCTGAATAGTTTTCTATTTTACTCCTAGTGGAGAGGGGGTCTGATGCAGACAGATACCAAGCTGCCTTTGTCCATTTCTTTTTATATTCTAATTCTACAGTCTATGCAGGCTGCTTTTTTCCTATTCAACTACAAGTGGAGAGTGGACGGGGGTCATAGACAGCCACCAACTACCTTGGTCCATTTATTTTTATATTCTAATTTTACAGTCTATGCAGGCTGCTTTTTTTCTATTCAACTACAAGCGGAGGGCGGGGGGGAGGGGTCATAGACAGCCACCAAACTACCTTGGTCCATTTTTTTTTATATTCCAATTCTACAGTCTATGCTGGCTGCTTTTTTTTCTATTCAACTACAAGTGGAGGGCGGGGGGGGGGGGTGGTCATAGACAGCCACCAAACTACCTTGGTCCATTTATTTTTTATATGGTTCAATCTATGCGGGCTGCTTTTTTTCTATTCAACTACAAGTGGAGGGCGGGGGGGGGGGGTCATAGACAGCCACCAAACTACCTTGGTCCATTTATTTTTTATATGGTTCAGTCTATGCAGGCTACTTTTTTTCTATTCAACTACAACTGGAGGGGGGGGGGTCATAGACAGCCACCAAACTACCTTGGTCCATTTCTTTTTATATTCTAATTCTACAGTCTATGCAGGCTGCTTTTTTTTCTATTCAACTACAACTGGAGGGGGGGCGGGGGGGGGTCATAGACAGCCACCAAACTACCTTGGTCCATTTATTTTTTAAATTGTTCAGTCTATGCAAATTGCTTTTTTTCTATTTAACTACAAGTGAAACCAAACTGCCTTTGTCCATTTCAATTTATATTGTACAGTCTATAACGGCTGAATTTTCTAGTATTTTCTACAAGTGGAGGGGGCCTAGAGAGACAGAAACCAAACTGCCTTTGTCCATTTCTTTAGATATTTAACTATAAGTGTAGGGTGTAATATACACCCAAAGACGATGGCTGCATTGCCATTAGGCTAAGATGAAGAGGAAGACAATCAGGTTTGTGTGCAGAATTAAGGATGGCCTACCAGGAATTAAACTGTTTTCTTCCTAATTTATTAGCTTTAGAATTACCTTACTTATCCAAGAAACAGGTGGAGCACTAAATTTAGTTATTTTATGCCCAAAAACATTGATTTTTAAACAAAATTGCAAAACAAAACCAAAACCAAAACACGCAAGGGCTGTTTGGCAAAACCAAAACACGACGGTAATCCAGATCCAAAACCAAAACCAAAACCAAAACACGGGGGTCAGTGAGCATCTCTAAATAATAATAAACAAATAGAAGCCCCTTAAGCTTTGTACACACTACAGAATATTCCACCAACTTTTTATGCCGATCGATTTTACATCCGATCGATGGTCCGATCGCTCGGTCCATGGACTGCATACACACTAGCCTTGTTTTAGACGATAAAAGGAAGAACGGCCGTCCCAGTAACGACTTTTTACAGCCATGTTGTCGTGAGCAATGACTTTAATTTTGTGCACACTGAAGCAACATTTGCGGGGCATGTAACGATATACCAAAGACATTAGCATAAATGAGCAGAGCTTTCATTATATTTAACACCCAAAACCACATAAAAAGAGAAGATCACACTGTCTCTTCATTAATTCCTATAAAATAGAAGTTTATTACCATACATAAAATTTAGAAAAAAACATTTAACTTGTAAAGTGCAAAGCAATAATTATTCCCTAATATTAAAATTCCTTTGTATGTAATGGTCCTGTACGGGTTAAAGTAATAGCACAAAATCTCCATACACGAGGTTATTATACACAAATAGGCATCGCCCACAATGCTCCATTCTCTGCGGGCATCATCGCTGATTGGTCCACAGCAGAAACAAACGCCCATGTCTGAGTGTATAAAATCACAGAGGAGCCTGTCTGGCTCCGAGGAACGTGAGAGGATGGTGACATGGAGTAGGTGTCAGTGGGGGTTGCAGCTATGGAGATGGAGACAGAGTCAGAGATGGTGCTGGAAGGGCCAAAAAATGTTGAAAAAGTTAAGGCAAGGGATGGAGATGCTCAAGAGGAGCAAAGAGCAAAGCCAATGAGCCCAAGAGAGGTGGAGATCATCATCATCATCATCAACATTTATTTATATTGCGCCAGCAAATTCCGTAGCGCTTTACAATTGGGAACAAACATTAATAAGACAATACTGGGTAATACATACAGACAGAGAGGTAAGAGAACCCTGCTCGCAAGCTTATAATCTGTAGATATCCCCAAATAGATGTTATATAATATATGTATTATTTGTGTACTGCATAATTAAACAATTGTTATCTTGCCACCGCTACTTTGTCTGCTTTCCCTAAAACATGTAACCAATTCACCATTGTCTGAAATGCCACAGACATACAATGCATGCACTTCTACTATGTTTCATTATTTTGGACTTAACTGGTGTAACAAGCAGTGCAACCTTTTATGACGTGGGCTTTATCTGTAATTTGTAATTGTCACTTATGTGGTATGATCATACCAGTGTGCAGTGAATTACCAAAACACTAGTATTTGGGATGTTAAATAAAAAGTGTGAAAAGGGGTGGTGCACAACTTCTACTTCAACTGGTCAGATTAAACCCCCTTCCAAAGAAAACTCGAAATGTAATTATTTACACCCTTTTTAAAATCCCAGTGTCACAAGCAAAGTAATCGGAAGGCCTTACCTGCCGGTATTTGCGCTGCTACGCAAGGAAGCGCAGAGTCTAACCACACCCCAGGTCTTCACCAGGGAACCCCGCAAGGAGTTTTGGACTTAGCCTGATGGTAAAAGTACTGGACCAGTATGACTACGACATTAAAAAAAGTGAGTAGCACGTGTAGTGTACCTGTTTGAAGGACTTTATTTCATTTATTTCATTCTAGGTTCACACGAAGCAATGCAAACGCCTGATTTTTAACATAGATTTTTTTTTGTCAGAACCCAGAATTAACGGTGAGAAGGCCTGTTTAGATACCACTAATGTAACACCTGTTATCAAACAAGAAAAAATTGATGTTGAATACCAAGATATGAAAGGCATTTCATGTATAGACAACTAAATGCTTTGGGAACATGCCTATACCGTTATAATAACCAAAATGGCGCCTGTTTTCCAGAATATATGAAGGTTAAGCCCGCTATTATTGCGATTGTGCCAGAGGGACCACAACATAAACTGATCTCAAGCAGTGTGCAAGGTGAGCAAATGAGATTATTTGTGGTGTTGGATATAGATTACCGATATAGAAGTTTAATGGTAAACATTTTTATTTCCTTCTTTCGTAGGTAAAGAAATCAAATGGAATATAAACCAAAGCGACATCAAGAAAAAAATTAAAAACCTTGAGAAAAATTTTGTTGAAATGTGTATGCTGTTTGGAACTGTTCTGCCACAAACCAGTAGCACCTTTAAAGTGTAATGTTATTTTTTTCACATGTCATATTCTGCAATAAAAAATGTACTTTTTCCTGCAATAAAACTGTTGCATGAACACTGTGTGGTTTATTCTGGTATTTTACAAATATTAGCTAATAAAGGTTAATATGACTTTATAAGTTTAATAGTTTATAAAGGGTAAATATGAATAAGTTCCCAATATAGATGCAAAGGGTGATAACACACGTGCTTTACACAAGTGTAATGGTCTGCAGCCAGACATGTGCAATACACATGTATACAAAACACAAGTCAGTGATGTGCGGATACCGCACCACGTGGGACTGTTACAGGCATCACTAATTTACATACACACGCCCCCCAGATCGAGGAAGTATCGGAGGATTGTCCTGGATCGGTAGGAAAATTTATACACACCACACTACGGAAAGGAGATTGGAACGAAAATATTGAACGGTACGACCAACCAAATGAGACGACAATCGTCCATTTGGCCAGACTTTCGACCACCGTGTCACTGCACACACTGACCCGACTTTAGAACGAGTGGTCGTATGTTGGCTGGTTGAGCCGATTATTGGACAAAAACCCTGTAGTGTGTACCTAGCTTTAGCTACAGTGTTTTCAGTCTGAGGATAAACGTTTACTTGCTTTTATTACCCGTTTACATGCCATATGGTGTTTTTCTTCAAACTAAAATTGAACTCATAACACACCAACAAATATAAAACATCTTTAAAATTTGAGTGGTTGGTTTACAATTGTTTCAATCGTAATGTTTGATCATCTTTATTTCATCTCAGCCTGTTGCATATGCTCTCAATGCAGCTCAATGGGGCAACTGAAGAAGACTGGAACGGACCTACAACAGGCGTGACATTTTTGAGTTTGTGATGTTCATGATGCTCCCTCCTTCGTAAGTGTGTGATCATTGTCCTTTTTAAATTTTCGTGTATGTGGAAGAGTTCTTGAAAGCAAGTCAATTTTCCTTTTGCTGAAAAGCTTGTACCTAAGGAGCGTGTATGTTTCCTGTCATTAAAGATTGGATATTAACTCATTTTCATGCCATTCTGGCATGTTCCACTCTGCTCCATATTTCACTGCAATGCAAGCCCCCCAAATCTATTTTGACTTTAGAATGTAGGCCCCAAAATCTCTGGCAGTGTTACAGTGTAGACCCTGAAAATTCCTGGTCGCTTTTTATGTAGACCCCAGATCAATGGTGGCTTTACTATATACACACCAGACCTATGTGGCTTTACAATATAGACCCTACATCTCTTGTGGCTTTACTATGTAGACGCCATATCTATGGTAGCTTTACTATACAGACCAGTACTGTTGACAGATTTCAGACCATACATAGTTGGTGGCAACACAAATGAATTATATACCACTCTTGCAGTCTTAAGCTGCCTCTCAGCACTCTGGAGAAGAAGTTTGGCTGTACAAGAATACTGTCATACCCAGTAGACAACTCACAGTGCTCTGATTAGTATTTGGTTCCAGCCATTCATCAATGACAAGTACCATCCACCAATCAGCACTTTAAGTGCTGTCTACATCAGGACAACACTGGTCACCATCATCAACATGCCTGATAAGGATCCCATCAATTTCACTAGGGTGATAATCAGACCTGCTGCATGCAGTATCGGGCAAAGTGCCTTATATCACATGCAATATACATAGATGTGTGACCAGTATCAGGTAAGAAGAAGGATTATTGTGGGGCACACTGGTGAAAAGTGGGGCATGTGGAAAATAGCTCATGTGAAAGGAGGCATTTGAGCAGCACAGCTGCTCAAGACTGGAAATCTGACTTTTGATAGAATAGGTGGTATCAATGTGACTGTCGATGGGCTGGTCTTAGTTCCCAAACTTGAAAATTGCTGCTGATCCTCAGTTAGTTTCCTAGACCTGTTTTCTAAGAAATAGCACAAGTTGAAGCCACTCTACAGTCTGAACTTGGCCCCTACTCATATAATTGGTATTTAGTGGCAACAACTGAAGTCTTTTGTGACATTTTTAGGCTGAGCAAAACTTTTTTGAGTGGGTACATAGAAAACTGTGGCTGGTATGCATTATGTGTCAGGGCTGCTTTTTAGGCTTGGTTGGTCCTGAAACTTACACTAAAGTCTCACACAATCTGTACACTGTGCTTATACTTCTGCAACAGTGCCACCCCAGACAGATTTGACAAAAAACTGGCTAAAGTTAGTATTTTTTATTTTTTTACTTTAATTATATATTTGGGGAGTGCAGACTATCCCTGTTTTTTGTCTATACAATGTGGGCAAACCACCTTCTGCACCCCAGTCTGTACATCGTAAGTGCAGAGGACTATGTACATCTATGTCATTTTTGTTTTTATATATATATATATATACCGTATATATATATATATATATATATATATATATATATATATATATATATACAAATACATACATGTATATATATGTATATACATCAGCACCACCAACATTTATTTATATAGCGCTGTACAGAGAACTTACATCAGTCCCGGCCCCATTGGAGCTTACAGTCTAAATGTCCTAACACACACACACAGACATAGAGAGAGAGAGACTACAGTCAACTTGATAGCAGCCAATTAACCTACTAGTATGTTTTTGGAGTGTGGGAGGAAACCGGAGCACCCGGAGGAAACCCACGCAAACATGGGGCGAACATACAAACTCCACACAGATAAGGCCATGGTTGGGAATTGAACTCATGACCCCAGTGCTGTGAGGCAAAAGTGTCAACCACTGAGCCACCGTGCTGTTATGGAATTTGCTGGCTCTATATAAATGATGATGATGGTGAAATATAAAAACTATATTACATCAAAAAGGTGCAAAGCATTAGTATACCCAATATATCCAAGGTCTGTTTCTGTGTTCCTATGGCACCTTTGTCAAGGGTTGCCACGAACAGACAAACAATTTACTCTGTTTAAATATACTAATTGTCACCAAAAATCCAGAGTAGCAATACCATGACCATGCTCCCGTTGCCTAACAACCTACAATGCTAAAATTTGCGATAAAGGCTTGTAATAGTACATTAATTGAGCAACAGCGGACATGTAACTGGACTCATCTAAGTTACTGCTCGAACATATAAATATATTGTCCAATGGCCGCAAATAGAGCCACAACAATGGTCACATGACTGGTGTCGCTAGGCAACTGTCGAAGCTCTCAAACAGAGCACTTTCCGAATGCGCATAAATGAATGAACACATAACCTGTTTTAAAGAATGGGTGTTTACTAGCTTAGAAAGGTAAACAAAGTGCTAAGCTATACATATCAGCCATCAAATAGATAAACCAAGAGCACCATGAATTACTCAATGTAAGTAAAATATAAAATTTAAACAAAGGAACATGAAAAGGTGCTCATATATAATAACAAAGACAAAAATGGGAGTAAATTAATCTTGGCAACAAAATGGGAGTAAATTACCCTTATAAAATGGTGCAAGTCAGCATAGGAGCATATGCGTGCGCTTACTTTCTGGGCATACATAGAGCAATCTCATGTAAGATATGATGCGCTAACTGGCGTACGTCCCACTGTGCATCAGTTCCATAATGCGTAATATTGGACTAAACTTAAATTATAGTTTAAACACCCTGCTAAGCCTATAAACTCATGATCAAAAGTACATTTAGTTAGACCAGCCAGATGACAGTGTCCAAACAATGGATCCTTCTTAGGGGGAGAATCAATTACCAGCGATGTGGCGCACGGACCACGCCCTGCGCTCATTACCGGCAATTATTGTAGAAATCTCAGTTTATATTCCCTCGCATCTATATGGGGGAGTGAGTTAAAATGAGCATTGATTTCTGTCAAATCTCCGCAGCGAGGTGTCTCATGGACGTTCCGAAGACACCTTGCATCTAATTGAACCCATCCTATGGGGAGAGCATTGCTGGAGAGGGATCTTCGGAGCTCTCTCCTGTGTTTATTAAATGAACTGTCCCCTGTGCATGCATGACTCTAGGTCACGCATGTGCAGTAAAGATTCTGGGTCAGAACCTGGAGCTAAAATTAGTACGGAATTCAGGCCGGAAAAGCCTCATATTGGATGTGCTGTGCAAACATGACTTTAATGGTAAATTGTTAGATTAAAACATCTATTATCTCTCTGCGATGACAGATGCTACCTAATGGGGCAAAATGTGAACAATGTGAAATAGGCCCCTTTGGGGCATATTCAATTGTCCGGGTTACTCTCTAAAGTAACGAGGCATTGAAAGTATTACCGTTGTTACGGTAATTCTAACCCGGATTTCAGCTCGCAGCTCCGAGCTGAAAGCCGGCGTTAAAGGTACCGTAATAACGGTAATTACGCACACTATTACCGTAATAACGGTAATAGTGCGCAAGCCGCGTTACTTTTGCGAGTAATTGAATATGCCCCTTAATCTTAGTAATAAGCTACATTTAATCAAAGAAAGAGACATATGTAATAACATATCATCAAAACATTTACAACAAGCGTTACAAGGTAGAACAAACAAATCTGACAATAAAGCAGCTGTAGTAGGCTGCTGGTTAAGTCACGCAGGGCCGCCTGTTGCACATCACTGATCTACTGAATACCGTCTTTATCATCGGTGTAAACTGCCCTGTCACCCCGCACAACCTGCTCTACAGTGAATCCAACCCTGCCGCCCCTAGAACACTGTCATTAAGCATGTTCGCCTATTTATGCAGATACAATGATGTTCACAGGTGTCTTTTCAGTAGGAGAAGACAGTCTGCAAATTCTTTACCAGACAACTTTATCTTCATGTAAACTAACGGAAGGCGAGCATGACAGGGGCACAGCAAGGAGGACAGAGTACAGCACCGAGCGGAGTGTCAGTGACAGGCGGTGTGCGCACATGATGCTGCTGTGAGTGGGAGCAGGGCTGCAGATCCTGGGGATACTGTGTCCTGGATCCACCCCTGGCTGCTGAGATCACTGGAGACATTCAAAGCAGCGGATCAAGTGCATTGTCCTGTAATCGATTGCCGAGCGCCTGGAGCTGCGAGCCTTTATTTATTGGCCGTGTGTCTGGGGAAGGCTGGCTGGCTGGCTGGCTGCTTGATCCGTTTCTCTGGGTTTGACCAGCTGTCCCGGGCTAACCCCTGCTTGGCTCTGCTGAAGATGGAGGAAGTAAAAGCTGGATTACCCTTAGCTACAGCACAACTGCCTTAGTTTCCACCAGCAGCTGCAGTGCACAAGGCAGCCAGAGGCAGGGGACAGCCACATAGAGGGATGGAAGTGTGGCCCCGCATGCCCTGCTAAGGTAACGGCAGCCCGGGCAGCTGGGTGCAGGTGATCGGGGAGGAGGGGGGCACAAACTTGTTATTGTGGATGATGGTGTCAGTGCGCTGCCGGGGACTTGTTGCTATCAGGATGCGAAGAGACGAGGGAGGGCTGTCACCCGGCATGTCACCCTGGCTGTCATGTCTGCTGCCTGGTGTGCTGGGACATGTGGAAGGTGGTGAGCCGGACACCTTCAATAGTGTAATAATATCGTGACACCGGTAACTGTGACAAATAGAATATCGCTTCAGTGGTGACACAGCGACACCTGCATTACATGATAACACCGTGACACGGGTTACAGTATCGGGTGCAATAGTTATACTGTGACAATTAGCAATGTCGTGACAGGGGTTCAACAGGATAGAATTTAATCTAGTTATTGCGTGGTGGAAATATTGCGACAGGGGCCACAGACTGTCAGTATAACATACAGTAGTGATGTGACATGGAGTCTCGTCATGCAGGTTACAGTCATACTCGTTTTGGTCATATAAATACCATGACGCTGGTGACACCTGCGATATAGAAGTTTTGTCGTGGAATATTGTGACACGAGATGACAGGGATATTTTAAAAAGTGTGAGAAAAGACAAAACTGGTGCAGTTATACATATGTCATTTTAGTTACTGTGGCTCAGTACACAATACAATACAGCAACATTATTAATGTCGTAGCACTAACAAAACAATTTATACGGATCTGGGTGATAAACGGGGAAATGACAAGAACTGTGATAACCAGATATGAGTGTGAGAACAGGAGATGTAATATTTATGATGGCACAGAATCGGGAATAACACCGGAAATAAATTACCACGGGGGTGAATGGTATTCACACCATAATGTCATGACAGTGTGGTATTGGGATTGGTGTGACACTGGTGACAATGTAGTACCGGTAATGGCATGACACTTGTAACAGTGTAATACTGACAATTGTGTGGAACTGGTGACTGTGATATTGTGATTGGGAATGGTGTTATAGTGTGATATTGAGTATAATGTCATACTGGTGGCAGGGTTATATTGGAAACATTTGTGATACTGCTGGGAAATATGTAACAAACATGGTGTGACACTGGAAACAATGGGACATCAGGAATGGTGTTACACTGGTAATAGTGTGATATTAGGAATGGTGTGACACTGGTGATAATGTGATAATTGGAGGGGTGTTATATTGTTGATACTTTAACAAAGTGCACATGTTTGACAACTGAAGTAGCCTGATTATTGTGAGTTGTGACAGCACTAATAGACATCTGGAACAGGTTCAGAACTGATTGCTGCTGTATGAGTATGCCATATAATTACTGAGGCTGTAAAATGTAAATGACCATGCTACTGAACTGTGATGGCTTGGACAGAGTATGGGGGTCATCCCCCTTCTCTAGCAATATAATGATTAATGTGCCATCTACGGTGCATGCCAGCTGGCATTACTTAGCAATCCATAGGCCTGCTAGGTGTTTTTTATCCATCTGTGTTTTTTAGTCATACTTTGATGGTCTTGCCCTCAGTTTGGAGCTATTCTTTTCCTGTTTCCCTCCCTGTTTTCTTCTCACCCCTACGTCCTCCCCTTTCCTCCCCTTTTCTTCTCCTGATTTTTCTCAGCTGCTTTAGAAATAACCGGTGGATCCAGTTTTGTTTCTTGTTAATCTCATTGCTGGAGCGATGACCTCCCTCTCCCTCTTGCTTTCCTGAAAGTACGTGACATTCCTAACTTTCTTCACTAGTCTACCCAGACAGCTCTACCCTGTACTACACTCATCTTCACTGCTCCTGTACCTATCTCTTACCCACCCCTGGACTACTCTGATCATCTACATTCTAATCATCCCAGGACTGTCCTTCTCATCACTACTCCACTCATCCACGACTGCCCTGTTCCTCTTCATCTTCACCTGATAACAGAAATCAATGGGACAGCCCCACACATGAGGTAGTTACATCAGCAGTCTGTATTCTTACCCCACACACCTACTCTTGTCGCACATATGCACACATATGTATTATCAGACATTTATACACACTTTAAATTGGGCTCTGGTATGCACGTTGTGTTATTTCAAACGTTATTTTGTATATACCTGTATGGCATGCTCTTTGTGTTATAAAATATGACACTGAGAGAAAATATGTTATAGGATTTTAAGAATGAGTGTTGTTTAAGACAGCAAAATGTGTAGCAAATCTAGCCAGAGTTTTTTTTTGCCCCTAATGACTCCACATTTGACATCACCAACTGGTCAGTTGTATCTGCATTGTCTTGGAAACATATTATCTTTTATCTCATATTGTTCCTAGGGGACAGTCAAACCTGCTTGTTGATTGTACCATGTCTTCTCCTTATCTCAGTTACCCCATTTTATCTAACCAAGCTTCCTGATTTTTATCTGCCTGTTTCTAGGCGTCTAAGTGACAGGTCATGAGTAACTGAATTTAAACCCCCCCCCCCCAAAAAAAAAAACTGTTGTAATTCATATATTCAGAAGTTTTCCAGACTTTTTGTTCACGGTTGGTCTGTAGCTTGTTGAAACAAACGTGTTATCTGTTGCTTGTGAAAGCAATTTGATCTGTCTGACAAGGAAAAAGGAGAGACGGCAGGGAAAAAAAATGCTTATTTAATCTATGCAGCAGTTAGAATTATATACCTTTTTTTTTTAATACTTTTTTGGGAAGTGATTTGGAGACAAGACTTGAAGCAGCCTACTTTCCAGTAAGTAATGTAGAAATTCCAGGAGCAGTAGCTAAATATACTTGGTGGATCAATACAGAAATGGCTGGTTGTGAATAATTTAACTGTCAGAGCTGGAACAGTTTGGAAGCTAAAAGCAAAAAGGGAAGAGGTGATAAGAAAATTCCTCTTCATACCCCATAATGTACATTCTAGCTCCTGATTCGTTTTGTTTTTAATAATATTTATACTTCACTACTTACAGAAGGAGTATGATGACATTGTTTCCACAGGTTCATTTGACAATTACAGTATAAGTTCTATGCTTTACTGCATACCCATGTAGTTGGGTAGAGATAGCATGTCGGTACAAAATGCACGCAACTGATTAATCCTTATGGCATTACAGTCCTCACCTTAGTGTACATCTTTGATATACATTCAGCATTCAAATTGATAACTTTTAATTCTGTAGTAAGATAAGTGATCTTTAAACAACTTAAAAACTTATAAAATCACCTTACATGTATGTTCTCCCTGGAAGAAAGGTAGACCGTGCATGACAACCTTTTTTTAAAAAAGATTATTATAAAGTTTGGGATGCCAAATTGTATGAGCTTGATGCAAATGATCCTGACTCTAAAATTTGCTTGCAAAGAGTTAAGATAGTCGATACTGCCCTATAACTGTTATGTTTAATGTAATGTCCAAGAGATCAGAATCAGTCCAGGAAGTAATCACAGGCTGACCACATAGTAATTTTGTTCTATAGACTGTGCCCAGTAGGTTTCTGCTCTACCCTGTTACCCATATATTATTTAATCTCACATACCATTTCCATGTCCATCAAAATAGTATATTCAGTATGGTAGAAGTGGAGGAAACTGGGTTACATACTCTGTATATTGTGCAAAAAAGCTTGAGACAGAACATAGTACATCTTTTTGTGTAAACAATATCTGGTAAGACACTCAGTTCTCCTTTTCCTAAATATTGATATTCATGCAGAAAAGAACTAAAAGATGCCACACTTTTAACACTGTGGCAATTGAAATAACCCCTAGGTAGTAAAACTGGATGATGCCACATCTAAAAGAAGATGGTACTTTTATATGAAAACAATTGTAACATGTATTGCTTTATATATTGAAGACTAATGTCTTATTATGAATTTGGAGCCCATTCTGAAGAATTACTGACAGCATTTTCAGTAAACTGATAAGAACTCTGCAAGAAATACACATTGAAATGAATCGTGTATTTTTTTAAAAAAAAAGAACATTGCAGACCTTGTTTTTTTTTTTCCTGAAGTGAATGGTTATGTAATTGGTAAACAGGAGGTTAAGTATGTGATGTAGCAGTTCTTTGATAATATAGTAACCTATGGCGCATTGTGCAGAGTTGCAGCTTTTTTCTGGTGACAAAGGGGTTAAGTCACATAACACAGGAAGACTCTAGCTTGTCACTGCACTCGCCTGACAGTGGGACATAGGTACATTTATGCTGTGCTCTTGTAGGGAGTCCGTTTGCTCATCACATTTTTTATTGTTTTTTGTTTTTTTTATTGTTTTTTTTTTATAATGATTATTTTTTTTGTGCGTTTCCTAGTCCTTTTTTTTTTTGACTTGTCTAAACTAATTTAGCTTTCATATGCCAGTGGACATCTGACTTTAAGCACCTGCCATATCAATCTTCTCATGGTTTCTGAGAGGCCTGAGTCCTTGTAGAGAAATAGTGTTTATTTTATCCTGCTTTAGTTTGTTTTTTTGTTTTTTTTTTTAAAGTACATTTGTTTTTTTTTAAAGTCAATACAATAACCACATTAATCTCCTAAATTGGATGTGCTATTTTATTTACAAAACTTATTTAATTTCAGTATCTACTTAATTAGAAAAAAAAACCATGCTATGCAATTCATGGAGACGAACAACAGCAAAGCTTATGAGAGAGAGTATCAGTTTTCAAAAAGCTTAAAACAGACAGACTCCTCTAGAGTTCTACATCATAAAAAACGAAAGGGATGGATCACTGCAGGCGGCCCAGATATATATTCATTACAGCAGAGGCAACAAAAAAATGTAAATACTTTGCAACAAATTACACATCTATTGACTGGAGAGTATCCAGATTTTTTGAAGATGTCCTATTTTTATATTTCAGCTCTGCTCTTTGACTATGGAAACAGAGAAACACGATGGATATGTAACTAGTAAGTGTCAATTTTATTCAAAAGTTTTGTACTTCTGCTGCCTCACTTGTGTCAATGCTTCTTATGCCAGTGCTTTTATACATTAAATATATGTGGACATAATTTATACGTAGAAAGTACAGCTGATCTCCAAAACAGCATGGTAGCTGCTCGGCTAGGTACATCGTTACCAATTATTAAATAGGATTTGTCGGGTATGCTGACATTTCTGCAGTCACAAAGTCCTCTGAAGTCCTCATCTTTCAACGCTGTATGTTCTGGAAGTGGGCGAGTTAAAAGTTGACTTTCTTTTAGAACTCCACATTGCTGTCTTCTTCATTCCATATCACCATGCAGGAGGTAGTTTGTTTTATGCATACACCTGTCATAAAGCCTTACATTTGAAGACCATAAAGTTTTGAGGGGTCATGATTGGATGATTACTTATACTCTTGACCAGGGTTGGTCTTGCTAGAGCGCCTGGCACTTAACTGTTGAGGTTAATGTTTATAGATTGCAATGGTGGGCACATCTTTCTTGGCTTCTTAATGTCTAGATCAGTGGTTCCCAAACTGTGTTCCTAGGCTCCCTGGGGTGCCTCGCAATCTCACAGGGGTGCCTCGGCCAGGGCCAGTGGTAAGCAAATCAGGGGACTACTTGGTAATTATTTTGGCTTAGGGGTGTCTTTAAAAAACATATGTAAACCCTAAGGGTGCCTTGAACTGAAAAAGTTTGGAATCCACTGGTCTAGATGACTCCTGGATTCAAGCAACTGGTTTCATAATTCTATATTACATTGCCTAGACTTGATCTCAAACTCTTTTGGCAAGACACGGACTACACATTATTTGTTTATACAACCTGCTGTTGTAATCACTACACCAAGGTAAACTGATGGAACTGCAGGCTGTAAAAAATTAAATAAAAAAAAAATACAATACTGGAATACAACTTTGTTACTCTTGAAGCCAAAATAAAACCATCATGTTTACAAATAAATCTTCTATTAGGAAATGCTGTAACCTGGGGCAGATAATTAATTTTAATAATGCCTTTCTCAACATCTTAAGGGCAGTGGTCAGTGTTGAACTTAACCTTTTTTAAAACCATTCTTCTCTTGTACCATCATGTATGTGGAGTACTCCAAGGGGTATATTTAATAAACTACGGGTTTGATAAAGTGGAGATGCAACCAAGCAGATTCTAGCTTTCATTTATTTATTTATAACATTCTACAAAATGACAGCTAGAATCTGATGAGTTGCTATAGGCAACATCTCCACTTTTTCAAACCCGCAGTTTAGTAAATATACCCCGAAGTTGTAATATTACTTTAAACAAAACGTAATACCTGTGTATTTTGCACTACAGCACGTGTCATCTTTAATCTACATCTTTTTAAGTTGATGATTCACAATTTTTATGCATTATTTTAGTAGATTTGACTTTGATGAGCATCTGAGAGTTTGTCAAGTTTTGGTTTGCCAGTATAAGTGTTCAATCAAGTTTTGGTACTGTCAGTTTTCATAGCCAGTTTTTAGATACTGTGTCGATTGTCTAGTTTGTGTCATTCTCTCTGCTCTCTGTTGTCTTAAGGCTCATGTCTTTTCTGTGTTATAAACTTCTTTACATAAAACCTTTTGTTGTGCAGTAACGGAGTGTTACATTTATGCCAAAAGTTGCTATTGCCTTATACTCATTTTGAGTGGTTTATATTAATGAATTATGCAAAGTATTACCATTCTTTCAAAAAAATATTGCTAGCCGCTAGCACTGGAAAGGTGGAATTGTGTGTCCTTTTTATATCACTGACGGTCAAGCGTTGTTTTCTAATATGATATGGAACCAGGTGTCTGTACACATAATTATCTCATTTCATTTGACTTAATGGTTTTTTGGACATTTCGTAAACTGGTTCCTAGGTTGTCAGCCCTCCTTGGCTTCCCTGGATAATCATCCTTGCTGAACGTATTTGGTGTGTGTATATAATAACTCTGTTACAGAGGTTATCAAGCATGACAGCACGAAAGCATAACAACTTGTCCTAAAACTCCCCAAGATGATTCTAATATCCATACTTCTAAACACTTTCATAGGCAGAAATAAACACTATAATAGACACAGGCACAGTCACAGATAATATACCCTCTGGTAGCATTTATTGAGATATTAGAGTCGCCAGTTAGATATGTTATCATATAAAGGAGGACCCTATCCTTCTTATTCTGTGGCCATTAGCCACTTACCTGTTCTTTAATGAAAGAGGGCATTTGTCTTTTCCATCCGTGCTCGATCGTCTGTTTTTTAGGGCATACACTAATAATATGTAGAAGTTGAGCTACAAGTACTAAAGAAGTGTACTGGTTTTATCTAATTGAGACTAATAACACACCAAACTGCATTAGTCTAAATTACCAGTAACATCATTAAAAATACAAATTTAGCTTAGAATGAAAGCAAGAAATGTCTAAAGAGGAATATAAACAAATATACATGGGAACTCCATTGTGACTTCTAACGTCATTATAATCTTATAATTTCTTATATTACACAAGTGTCGCTGACCAATGCTGAGGCGATAACACACACAGTGTATACGTATAATATTTTACAGGAGTTGTTATTTATAAAACCAAATATTTATAGTCCAGGTGCAGATGATTAAAACGTTTACTTATTACACTGAGTTAAATGCCATCCAATTGAATCATCCCTGAAAACTGTATGTTCCAACTATTCAGTTAGCTAAACATTTCTCTGACACACGGCTGTTTTCTATCAATCCTCAAGTACTTCTTTGGCTGTATTTAATGTTCTTTAAATCAAACATACCCGGGTCCCACTATGTTTTTATTTGCAAATATCAGTGTAGTTTTTTTTTTTTTTTATTAAACGTTAACTAGAGAGTTTAGTAGGATTAATTAAAATGATTATTGGTGAGTCACACAAAGACTTAGTGCACGATAGTTGTTTGTTTCTACTTTTTTTTAAGTTGGTTGCTTTAAAAGTTTTTGCTGATAATAATTCTTAACTGTGAGAAGTCATAAAAATCCCTAAGCAATGGAATGCCCTTCTAGCTGGGAATTGCATCCACAGGAAAGAACATGTTAAGACTCTGGAAGAAAACATTCTGTGAAGAGAAGAGGGATCTTGTTGCAGATATGATATTCCTCAGGAGTTTGCTTAGGAAGGCAGGATGGACATTAGTGTCTGTGCTGAGTCTGCTGTTCTTGAGGTTCTCTTCTTGTAGTTTTTTTCCCTTCATTTGCAGAATATTGTATCATGAATCATAGTGTTAAAATGACCAGATAGCCCCTACTAGTAGTAGTAATGTTATAGACAATAAGATGTTCTACAAATAGTTTTCTTTGTAAGAGTCAATGTTACAATAATCATTACTGACATTAAGGGGTCTATTTACCAAGCATTTTTCCTGTGGTAAACCCCCCAAAACAACAGTTTTCGGGGGTTTACCGTGAAATCACTATGTACTATTGAAGCATCGCAGCAGATATCTCAGATATCTGCTGCTTTGCATTTCCTATCGTTTTTCTGAGCACTCCCCATAACAGTGTATGGGAAGTCCTCAGAACCGCTATGTATTAAAGGCTAACTTTAGATTGTCCGCTCTTTTGAGCAGGGCTCTCCTACCTCCTGTTTCCATCACTTTTAACTGCGCTCTCCAGCTACTCAGCTCACCTCCTCTCAGTCCCTCTGCCCTCTGTCTCCTCTCGCTTCTCTCCGCTCCCCTCAGTGACTCTCAACCTGTCATCCGTGCCCACCCTCTTGGGCCATAGTTACCTGCCTGTACTCACTTTTCCCCTCCCTCCCTCTCTTTCATGCTGTGCCTGAGCCCCCAGAGTTATAGTGCTTACTGTTACTTGTACTGTGCTGTTTCACCTTGTACTGTGCCATTGTTTGTCCTTGTACGGCGCTACGGATACTTTGTGGCGCCCTATAAATAAAAATTTATAATAATAATAACTAGAGAAAATTTTCTCTTTTTTTACATGTTAATGTACGCCATCTGAAGCTGGCGCCATCTGAAGCTGGCGTACATTAACATATCTGAAAACTTTTGCGCTGTCCAGCTCTGCTCTGAAGAGCAGAGCTGGACAGCGCATGTGTGGAGGGATCATGTGATCCCTTCCTGTCAATCATCCTGCAGTTTGCCAGCAAGGATGTTACTGCGCATGCACCAACTATTCAGTCGGTACATGCGCACTAACAAAAAAAGAAAGAAAAAAAAAAAGAGAAGATCATCGCAGCCTTGAAAAATGAGAAAAGACTGCGATGATCAGGTGAGTCACTTCTCAGGGACAGCAGGTTATCGGCACTGCTGTCCCTGAGAAGTTTTTTAATACATAGCCATTACTTTTCAATCCTTATCAAGGAGATAAGGATTGAAAAGTATCAAGTCAAAAAAACAAAGGGTCATAAATAGACCCCTTAGGGAGAAAGGGGAAAAAGTACCTATTAAATTATAAGTTAACCAATATGTATAGTTTTAACCAGGCTTAGGCAAGTTATTATTATTATTATTATTATTATTAATATTATTATTGTAGATTTTTAAGGTACCACAGTGCTCTGCAGCGCCATACAGTAGGAAAAACAGTACATACATAAAAGAGTGAGATACAAGATGGACAAAATAAACACAGACTTGAAAACAAAGGATATGAAGGATCCTGCTCATTAGAGCTTACATTCTAAGTGGAAGAGGACACAGCTGAAACAAGAAGAGCAAATGTGGCTCAGAGTGGAGATTGGGACAGTTGTGAGGGTGCATTAGTGTGAATAGTGTTATTGGCGATAAGGTCACCTCTAAATAAAGATGGGTTTTCAAGGAGCGTCTAAAAATTTGAAGGCTGTTGGAAACTAGTAGCTAGTAAAAAGAGTAACTGATGACTGTTGAACTACAGCGCTCAGCAATTTCTGCCAATCACGTGGATGTCGTTCTGCACAGGTTACAATTCACCATGCCTGCAAAACACAAGTGTGGACTGTTTCTGAAATAATTATTGGATTTCCAGTAGATCTGGGATTATAACAATCAGTTGCATCAGTGCTCTGTGTCAGCAACATATGAGATTTCAGACTCTGCTCACACATTAAATATTATTTATTTTTATTACAAATCACAAGTGTGAAGTATGTAAATAGTTCATTCCAAAAATGTACACAAGTTATCCTTTCAGCAGCATATAAAATGGCCACTTCTTTAGTGTAGTCACAACTACTAACTATTGAGTGTAAAATGAAGCTCACAATTTATGCACCTAATTCTGGCCACTGGTGGAATGGATCTGGTGCTTGACAGAAGCGCTATTATACGTTTCCAATTTGGTTCTCACAATTGGACAGATAGGGGCTTTTGCCACTCAACCGGCCTTTTGTTTTTGATTGGATCATTCTTCGGCAGGCCAATCATTTTAGTGTCCCACACACATACTGACATCAAACGTGTATCTGTGCCAATGTCAGTGTGTGTGTGTATGGCTAGCTTTAAAGTAATCAAAATCTAGTCCTATTATTTGAAGGATGCAGCAATCTCTTTTTATTGCAGAACTCTGTTAAACTTGCCGGTAATGTATATATAAAAGAGATTATCCATATCAACTAGTGTAACTTGAATTTGCCTTCCTGAATTTGTTATAACCACACTGGATATAATTAAATAATCTAGGGGAGCTTTAATTTGTGCCATAGGAACAATACACACTACAGATGATAAACTACCAATCAGGAGAAGTGACTTCTGGGTAATCTACATTATATAGATTTATTGCATAAATACATTGCACCTGCTATAAAGTCAACTGGCCCAAAATGTCACCATAAAAGTGGTTTAAAAATGTACACGTTTGTTTGCATCTATCAACAGATTCACACAGCTTGGCAGAGCTTCAGACATAAATGACCGTAAAGATCGCTTATTTTGTACTGCTGCAATCATAGCAAAGCACTAAATATTACATAAATTCACAAAGTGGATGCTGATAATGAATTTAAGCGCCAAATACACACTGTGGATACCAACTAAGAATTTATTCATGTGATATCCAAAAAAGGGATAATAAGGGAGGAAAGGGGGGCAAAGGAATTTGGAGCACTTTGAGGTCGTGGTTGGGAAACACTTATGGTGTTTTTTTAAAAAGAGAAAAAAAAACATAGCCTAAGGGCTTTCTTTGACATACGCAGTATTTAAGAGTTTTAGGAAGACTTAAGCACATTACATTCTGTAGAGATTGTAGAAGAATATAAAACTCTATTGATTTGTAACAGGCAAGTGATCAATGTTCCCAATGCCTAAACATTTGCTTTGTTCAGACATAACTTATTAAAAGCACGAGCAGACCAAAATGCTAGAAAGTCAGATATGAGATTAGGTATCAGGATCAATAATACTCTGCAAAACCTGCCACGTATAAGTGCAAACAAAATGCAGAAATACTGCTTGGCTGAATGAGCCCTTAGGATAGGGGCAAAGGGAATTAGGATAAGGTAATTCTTACTCGTGAACTATTTCTGGCATATCTGAACAATGAAGAACTACTCACATCTCGATATGGACTATTTCTCACAAATTAACAATGATCCCAGCATCTACTAGTACTTGGAGTTAGCCATAGATGGCTAACTGCATTTGAGAGCAATGTACTTGTTGTAAAAATACATCTAAATCCTGTGCAAAAAAAGATTAATTGGGTTCTTAGTAAAAAATATTGTTTATCCTTCTCAAACTAATTTATCCACAAAAAATGTAGTCATTATTTATATTTACCTAGCCCATGACCGAATACCTATTGAGTGCCCATCTCACTACCAGTCTGCATGGTTATATGACTAGTCTACTGGATGGCACTTTCATGCAGCTCTCTTTTTGTCTAATACAATGTAATGTGCTATGTGTGTTAAACACATGCAGCAAATCACATTGTGTCAGGGATATTTCAGTGCCGCATGATAATGCGGGTCCACTGACCCGTCAAATTATCATATACTCTAGGAGCAGAGAGATGAGCACGCCATCGGCAACGGGCAAACAACGATTTACTATTATCACAGGTGGGTAGGGGGGTGAGCAACTAGTACTTTGTTAGATTTTAAAAATTATCATAAAAAAGCAATACAATCAGAATGACATAATACACTTCAAATTTATGTAGAACAGAAAAATAATAATTTGTATAAAACATTTTATTCAAGAATATAGTCCTGTGTTTACTTTAAAAAAGCTCTATGAGGCACAACAGTGGCCTTTTGATTTTACACTCCTGACGTTGGTTGAGCTCTCGCCCCACAAGCAGGAGAACTCTAACAGGCCTGTTCTTTTTTTACCAGGTGATAATGAGCTTGTGCCCGAGAGGGACCACTCAAACATGGCCATAGACCTGACCTCCTGCACACCCAATGGACAGCATTCCTCTCCGAACCACATGGCAAGCAGTAAGTCAACTGTCACCATTCAGAATATATCATGTACACAAACAGAACCATGTGTAGTAGTAGTATTGTTATTATTATTATTATTATTATTATTATTATTATTATTATTATTATTATTATCTTTAACTTAACTAATAATGTGTATGAATGTTCAAAACAATACTCCTTGTTAAAATTGCAAATTTCCACTAGTTACATGTTGGATGAATGTCTCAGAAAGCTCAATATCTGAACAGATACTGTAAATTATTTTTATTTACATAAGAGCCCTTTAATAGTTATAAAGCAGCTTTCTAATTCATGCACAAAGTTCCGTGTCCTGACCATATAATTATTATTCCATCCAGTATATAGCAATACATGAATTACAATCTTTCTTTAATCTCAGGCAAAGCAATTGTCTGATTTTTATTACAGTTCTTTATTTTTGGCTTGTCTCTGTGCTTCTCAGCAATGTATTTATGTAATTAGGAATAATTTCCCATTACCTTTGGATGCGACACTTGCTATGCTCTCTGCATCGGATACAATTATATCCAAAGAACAACTTTGTGTTATAGTCCAAGACAAGGAAAAAAATCTGAAATTTTTTGATATATCCACTGGTATTATACTACAAGTGTTTTAAACTTAGCTTTATTATTATTATTTTTCTTACAACATTCTTTCAAGTGATTTGAGCATACGTCCTACCATTACATTAAATAATCATGAATTCCGATTTAGTGTTAAATATAATTTAAATATTCATTGCTCTATTAGGTTTTGGTCAAATCATTATTTCCATGTGTCTTAAATACTTAAATTAAAAGTGTGCTAGATAATTATTTTCACTGCGACAAAATCATTCTATTGATGGCTCCACTTTGCTGGAAGCATTAAGTTTTACAGTTTTACAATGTTTCAATTTCTGAAATTCTAATGAGGCCTCCTGAGCTTCTACAGTAAGACAAATGTTCCAGGGCTGTCCGATAAAACGTTCCACAATCTTGAGTAACGGTCTAGCTGTGGTCAGCACCACTATGATCTCATTTACATAGTTGTACAAGATGGAAAGTCTGCAATAATGTGCTATGGCTAAGCTAATTCTTCTACCTACATGTCAGTATGTCAAGGCTTTTGTATGCTGTAAAAAGGTTATGCCACAGAACTATCATTGGAATACAGCTGATGGTACCTCTGCCTAAACAAACATGGTCTATTATATGCCTGTCTCTAGAGAACCGAACACCTCATGTCCTGAAACAGCGGTGTTAGTTTCTCCTGGGATCCAAGCATTAGATAACAGAACCAGGTGATTCCAACACAGAGGCTGCTGTACGTTGCTGGCATGCTGGTAGCTTTATAGGTTAGTCATATTAAAGACTTATCCTTCAAATGACTGTTTTATTGAGGAATTTGTAATTTACAAGCTGTAAACTTTTGCTAGTTAGAAAGGAATGTACGTCACTCAGTTTTCATGGGGATCACTATAAAGTGATGGAAGTTTATTAAATGACTGTAAGGGATATTTAAAAGGGTTGTTTAAATCACAGTATTTATTTTGATTGCCTGGGAGTATCGATAGCTGAAGGTCTTATATGGCCAAAGTAGGTATTATAGGATTGGATGTGAGCTGATCATGTGACCCTAACATCCAGACTTGGGACACCTCTTGTACAAATTGCAAATTGCTCTAAATGTTGCCATCCAGCCAAAAGCAGAAGTCATCTTTATTCTATTAATATTCCTAGTAACTAAATGTCCTATAAATTATGCTGTTCATATTTTTTTTTCTTTTTTTCTTTTCTAAAGCACCTGTATTTGAATTAAACACTGGGCTTTTTTTTATATAGCTTATATAGTTAATCTGCAAAATTTAATTTGTGACGGATTCTATTCAAGAAAACGTATTGTTCAGCTAAGGCTTTTTAAAACAGAGGATACAATTTATATGTACCTGCTATAAAATAGCTTGTCTCACAAACTCAGATTTTATGGATTTATACTTAATTTAAGGAAATGTTTTGGAGACAGGCAAATTGCTTGTTATCTGTTGCATATGTTGTTTTAGGCCATCTATGCATCCAGAAACACTTAAATAAAACAAATCATCTAAACATGGTATTTAATGCTAAAGTAAACTGTCTAATCCTTTGCATGAAATACCTGACACAATATTATAGGCCAAACTCAGTTTATTACTATATTTGACCACTTTCACCCTTGATGTAATGCAGTTTAGATAGTTTTGCTATAGTGAAGAGCTTTTAGATGTCACCTGAGTCACTAATTCATAAAACATTTCGGTCAGAGGTGACCTTGAACGTTACACTATAGGAGACTCCTGTTTAGAACTCTGACGGTTATAGTGGAGGAAGTCAGTCTTTCTTCTTCTCAGCCCAGCTCTGTGTGTTTGTGGTATCCAGGTCCTCTTCTCTTTCCTGTAGGCTTCATTCTAACAAATCCATACACAATAGCCGAGTAGACGGGACACAGCTTATGCTTTAGAAACGACCCTACCTAGCCGCATTTTCTGAATGTCAGCTCATGACAAAGGGAAGTTGAAAAACGAGTTGTTTAATGGGACAACAGCAATGATGTTGTAGCCCTGCATATTTTATATACATAAGACAAAGGCAAACACTGCGTAAAAGGACTTAGTCCAAACATAAACTAAGGCAAAGGTTCCCACTATACATTAGAATATTGCAGGACATTTCAGGAGGCTGACAGTATTAGTGTGACTGTCTGGTTTTCAGTTGTGTATTTTCCTGCCTGTTTCTCAATGGTTCTTTTTATTTAGGGCGTTATTAAGGGTTGAGCTACATATTTATTAACACATGGTATACCACAATAAAGGAGGACTTGACATACCAACTTAAATTGACAATTTGGTGAAGAGAACATGCATCATCATCACCATTTATTTATATAGCGCCACTGATTCCGCAGCGCTGTACAGAGAACTCATTCACATCAGGCCCTGCCCCATTGGAGCTTACAGTCTATATTCCCTAATATACACACACACACACAGACAGAGATAGAGACAGAGACTAGGGTCAATTTTTGATAGCAGCCAATTAACCTACCAGTATGTTTTTGGAGTGTGGGAGGAAACCAGAGCACCCAGAGGAAACCCACTCAAACACAGGGAGAACATACAAACTCCACACAGATAAGGCCATAGTCGGGAATTGAACTCATGACCCCAGCGCTGTGAGGCAGAAGTTCTAACCACTACGCCACCATGCAGTGAAGATCTTCTACTTACTGTTACAGATTTTACAAATAGATAGTGCTTAAATAAATTTTTATTCTATCACAAACTGCAAATTATCTAAGCTTTTTATGTTTAAATGAAACACCACTACATGGTGCCAAGCGGTTCAAAACTGGTGAATACATGATGGAATTTGTATTTAATGTGGCTAAATTGACATAGAAACAAAAGAATATTGGGTGCTACAACTAAATACACTCGCTCACCTAGAACCTTACTGCAGCTAGATATGGGGAAGTGATACCCCACATAAAAAACAAAAACCAGAGAACTCCAGTGCAAAACAGGTATCAAGGTAGAGGAAGAAAGATGGTGGTAGATGGGCAATAATCGGATTGGTTCCCTCCGATTATTGTAGTGGCGCTATATAAATAACTGATGATGATGATCTACCACCATCTTTTCCACCTCCACCTTGATACCTGTTTTGCGCTGGAGTTCTCTGGTTGTTTTTTTTAAGGAATTGACATGTTGAGTTTTCACCATAGCGCACAAAGTGGCTCCAAAACACTCCCGTCATGTGCTGTACACACAGACAAAGATGCACATACATCACTTCAACTAGTAGATTCTGCTTTATTATTATTAGATCTCCTACACTGGTTATGAGTTGGCTGGAAATAGTTGAATATCTTTCTGATTACTGCACAGCATACTGAATTATTATATTTAGTCAGAGCTGAAACATTTGTGAATCTCTAACTGGTATTTAATGAACAGGACTTTTTAATACATGTACAGTTGTGTAGGCCAGAGGCACGAAGCTCTTGCACTTGCTGTAACAAACCATGTACAGGGCCTTGGTAGCCTTTCAGCCTGCACCCATGTACCCCTATGTCTGCATCGCTGTGTTACTATTTATAATAATCAAAACAATTGAACCAAACACTCTTTGATAAACATAAGACAGTGCCCCTTGTGAGGTGGTCAGCACCTGTCATGTTTAGCAATTATAGCACCTATAGTAGCCGTGCAATGTTTGAGCAACTGTATGAGTTAGACAAAGACCAGGTAAACTACATTCATCATCATTTATTTATATAGCGCCACTAATTCCGCAGCGCTGTACAGAGAACTCACTCACATCAGTCCCTGCCCCATTGGGGCTTACAGTCTAAATTCCCTTACACACACACACACACACACACAAACACAGACACAGACTAGGGTCAATTTGTTAGCAGCCAATTAACCTGTCAGTATGTTTTTTTTTGGAGTGTGGGAGGAAACCGGAGCACCCGGAGGAAACCCACACAAACACGGGGAGAACATACAAACTCCTCACAGATAAGGCCATGGTTGGGAATTGAACTCACCGTGCTGAAATGTAGCCGGAATATGTTCAATTATCACTTATGTGACAGTGGTTTAGTAAAATAAACCAGGACAAACCAGTTATATTCAATGGCAAATACAATTTTATTGCTGTTTTTACATTGTTTTATTACATTTCCCTCCATATATTATAGTGGATGTCCAGAAAACTTGTGTGAAGCTTAGGCTTTAGTGCCTTTTTTCTCTTAATAACCTGATCATTTCTCTTTTTGGTTAATTAGATAATCCATAGCAAAATAGTATCAGTATTATGAGATTGTATTTGTTTCCACAAGTACAGCATGGTGCCTATAACACTGATAATGATCATCAGCCTTTAACTTTTATTTCTTTATACTGCCCCCACCCATATCTACACAGGCTGAGATGACAAGACTGATGTAAATCATAGTTGTTAACATTTTAGCATCATTTCCTTTGACACATTGGGTATGAGCCGATCATCTAAGCACATCATTCATGATCAGTGGCATAAGCATCAAAGGGAGCAGTGGTGGCAAATAGAGTGGCTACTCAAATGGGGGGGTCACACTCCAATCCAAATTTGTGGCACTGGTTCAGGCTCACAGCTTTTTGGCTCTTTCTCTTTCCAAGAATAGAAACTCCAGCATTCCCTGTTCAGCATCTATTGGAGGCTTTCTAAACGTAAACCTCTGATTGCTGATAGTACCGTCGTGACAATTTAGAGCTTGAAGGTCTCTCATTTCTACTAAACAAGCTGCCTTAGTATTCTGTATGTCCCAGCTCATCATTTTAATTTGGGTCTTTAGCCACTCCACTCTGCGCGCTACTGTCTAGGCAACCTGATACATTTCATGGGTGACATGGGCAGCCCTCTAACCTTCAAAGGGTTGTACATTTCAGTACATTTAATCAATGAAAAAGATACCTATCTGTATAAACAAATCAGCAGACATTTTGAACAAGTCTTACAATCTATAACAAATAAATTGACAAGGAAGCAAGAAGGAACTGGGGCCGCAGATGAAGGCTCAGATCCCACATCGTTGCCTGTGACTTGTCTAGGTGGACCCTGGTGGTAAAACTCCTGTCTGATGTGTTAACTGAACATGAGTATAATTCTTTATAAATATTAACTTATAAAGCAGATAGATTAAGCATAGAATAATGAGACGTATACCTCATATACAGAATAAAACAGCAGTCAGTCATTATTGAAAAATATAGACCTATTCAGGGGCAAAAAATGTCCAGGGACATCCCTGGAAGTCCTGGACAAGTGGGTACTGCCAGTACTGCAAACTTGTATTGGATAGGGGCAGGGCCAGCATTGGAATCTCCTGCGCCACCCTGGCGAAATTTGCACACGTGCAGTAAAGTCTTTTTGGCACCCTGAATAGGAGAACAAAATAAAAAAAATGCATGCCATCCACTCTCCATCTGCCCCATTGACTTGGTATTAAAATTATGGCTTTCCGTGCTGCGGACGGAAAATTTGTGAAACTCTAACTGGCTTTTAATGAACAGGACTTTTTATACATGTACAGATGTGTAGACTAGAGGCACTATGCTCTTGCACTTGCTGTAACAAACCATGTACAGGGCAAGACACAAATGACATACAGGAACATTAATATAAAAATATTTGATTAGTTCCAAAATTATATATAGATTGAGAGATATTCACTGTGTTTTTTTCTCATCTAAACATCTGGCCACTGTCAGTTCATCTTGCACATGGGAAAGATACACCTTTGTACTTCAGCCTTTAAATATATTTAACCTGTTTTGATTTGTAAAAGTTTAGATCACTTTATGATGCATTTGCCATGCAGGTTTGAAAAATCAAAGATCAATAGTAAAGCCTGGTTAAAGAGTAATTGCATAGATACCCCTTTTCTGTCTTGTTTTTCTGCTATTTTACCTTGGGTAACATCCATATTTGTTTGGTGTTGGCTGTCCTGTGGACAGTCTGATCTCATGTGATCATTCCGAGGCAATTGTGGCTGATGTCGTAAACTAGCAGTTTATGCTCTAACTTTCTACAGTTTAATGTCACAAAAAACTTCTCAGATCCTGCTAGTACATGGAATGTTGACACTCTTATTAATGCTTCTTTATATATGATGAGATATAATATAAGGGCTCCTATCATTAAAGTGTATCAGAAATATAAAGAGGGGAATATAGAAAAAAAAGCAATAAACCGTAAATGTAACATCTGTTTGCTTATTATACTTGCTCAGATAACATACTTCAGGTTCACACACTGTATGTCTACACACAGCAGGCAGCTCCTGACACATGAGTGTGGATTAAGCCGGATACATAGTACAGAAAATGTCATTCCTGATGCGATATCTTTAATGATTTTACCAACGACTGAAAGTCCCGATCAGCCTGACGATTCCTGTGTACAGTTACACGTTTTACACGGCTTACTTTCATATCTGTGCTCCTCATCTGTCATAACCATCGGCTGAAAAGATCATGACTCTGTAAACTCTATGGGGATCTGCCTACACTGCTGATCATACACACTGCAGAATTTGCCCGACATCGTTCCATCGTTTAAAGTGATATTTATTCTGATTATAAAATCAAATTAAAGGATACAATGTTCTTTGGTGTGATAAAACATGATCATGGGAGCGTACACACTAATTCAATATTGGATCTATTGTGTGATTGGCACAATAGTCGGGTGAAAAGCCTGTATTCTGCAGCTAGCGTAAGCCATCTTTTAAGTAACACTTAAGTGAACAGCAAACCAATCTCACTAAACAGATCATCACTGGCTTTATTATACAGGAAATGGTGTTGAATCGTTCTTCATTTCTGTTTAATAATTGTGCTATAGTTAGAAGAACTAACTTTCTAGTAGTATGTTTCTTTTTTGTTGTTTTTGTTTGTGTGATTAGACTTTTTGTAGATGTGGGAAGCAGTCAGATAAACTGGCATTTTCTTCTGGCTCTTATTTGCATTGTTTTGTCAAAGATCTTTGAGATTCTCAGTTGCATAATATGTATTATTTTGAAAACAGACAGGACAATTGTAAGAATAGAGAATGGTCATAATGCAATAGTGACTATTGTCAAACAGAATATTTGAATAATATTATTGTGTCTTACTGTGTATAGATAAAAGACTTGAGGTGTACTTGTTGTCTATTTGAATGATCCAGTCCTCACCCTATTGAATGTCATCTAGTAACATTATTGTGTGTTGTGTGTTTCACTACACACAACACACAGACCTGTGCCCAGGCACTTACTACCCAACCCTATTGGTGCCCCTGAATGCACAATTCTAGTATGTTTGACACATGGAAATGGCTATTTGCTCTTTCATACAACAAGGAACACCCCTAAAAATGCTCCCTTTTCACTCTTTTATCTAATTTCAGTAATCTTGCTGTGCAAAATTATTTGTTGTTTTTACATTACTTTTCAAAGCTAAGTGCACCTACTCTGTACGTAGCAGGGAATGCCCTTGCTCTGGCCAAATCCCATCAGCCATTGCAAAACATCTGTTCCTCTGCAAACACCGCCATCTTACTCACTATACCTATATGCTTTGGCGAAAATGTGCGCACTTGTGCATATCGAACAGCACAGTACTGCCAAAGAGAATTTTGTTAATTAATCATTCCACTGTGCTTACATCTTTCCTAATTATTTTGTTTTGCGCTATCGCCTCCAGTCACTTATGTACTCACTCATGACCGTTGAAAAGGCATCAAATGTTAAACATTGCAAAATGAAAAAAAAGCATGAACTATTAATAATACACTATATGGGCAAAAGTATTTGGCCACACCTGTTAATTATTGAATTGAGGTGTTTCAATCAGACCTATTTCCAGAGGTGTATAAAATCAAGCACCTAGCCATGCAGTCTCCATTTGCGATACAAAATAGGTCATTCTGAAGAGCTCAGTGACTTCAAGCGTGGTACTGTGATAGGATGCCTCCATTGCAATAAGGCGGTTGTGCAATTTATTTTCTGCTGATACCATAGCTGAAGAGTTCCAAACTTCCACTGACATTAATGTAAGTACAAATACTGTACAGCAGGATCTTAATTTAATGGGTTTCCAAGGCCGAGCAGCTGCATGTAAGCCTTACATCACCAAGACCAATGCCCAGCATCAGACGGAGTGGTGTAAAGCACATCTACACTGGACTTTGGAGCAGTGGAAACGTGTTTTATGGAGTGACAAATCATCACCATCATCATCAGTTATTTATATAGCGCCACTGATTCCGCAGCTCTGTACAGAGAACTCGGTCACGTCAGTCCCTGCCCCATTGGAGCTTACAGTCTAAATTCCCTAACATACATACACACACACACACACACACACACACACACACATACACACACACATAGAAAGGCAGACAGAGACTAGGGTCAATTTTGATAGCAGCCAATTAACCTACTAGTATGTTTTTGGAGTGTGGGAGGAAAGCGGAGCACCCGGAGGAAACCTTCTCTGTTTGCCAGTAAGATGGGCGAGTCTGGGTTTGGCGGATGCTGGGAGAACGTTACCTGTTAGACTGCATTATGCCAGCCGTGAAGTTTGATGGAGGAGGGATAATGGTAGGAGGCTGTCTTTCAGGGTTTGGGCTAGGCCCCTTATCTCCAGTGAAGGGCAATCTTAATGCGTCAGCATACCAAGTCATTTTGGACAATGCTGTGCTTCTAATTTTGTAGCACCAGTTTGGGGAAGGCCCTTTTCTATTCCATCATGGCTGTGCCCCAGTGCACAAAGCAAGGGCTACAAAGACATGGTTTGATGAGTTCGGTGTGGAATATCTTGACTGGCCCACACAGACCCCTAACTTCAACCCCATTGAACACCTTAGAGATGAACTGGAACAGAGATTACGAGCCCGGACTTCTCATCCAACATCAGTGCCTGACCTCATAAATGCCCTATAGCATGAATGGGCACAATTTCCCACAGAAACACTCCAACATCTTGTAGAAAGCCTTTCAAGAAGACTAAAAAGCTGTTATCACCGCAAAAGGGGGCCCAACTCCATATTAAAGTATATGTATTTGAATACAATGTCATTACAGTCCCTGTTGGTGTAATGGTCAAGCGTCCGAGTACTTTTGTCCATATAGTGTATGTTTGCTATTGCACAGTTAATGCAGGTGTGGTGTAATAACTAATTTGATATACTTTTTTGGGTGAGTGGCTGTGGTGTGGAACAGTTTATTGTGATGGTGATTGGTTACAATTAGGTACAGAAACTGCTAAGTAAAGGTTTAGTACAGTAGCTGTGACCTAACCTGCTTCTGATAAGATATTTTTGTTGTATATAGATGTCTTAGAGCAGTCTGTGAGTTGGGATGTTGGGACCCCCTTGTCAGGTCCTGTGGGGTCTGTTGATTGTCCGATATGCAGTAAATTACATTGGGAACCTCTTTTTTTGGCATCCTAGAACAATGGTGCACTGTCACTTGGGTCTCTTAAAAATGACACACTGACATTTGGGGGGTATTCAGTTGACCGTGTTACTGTAAAAAGCAACCTGCGCACTACCGTTATTACGTTAATATTGCACTTAAATACCGTTATTATGGTAGTTTCAACGTCGGCTGCTTGCTCGCAGCTCCCTGAGCTGTGAGCAGAAAGTCGGATTAAATTTACCGTAATAACGATAATAGAGTTATCACAGTGCTAGTTCGGGGGGAATTGAATTCCCCCCTTGGGATCCTAGCTAAAAAAGGTTGTACCACTGTCCAGTGATGGGCTGCTTGTGGCCTCTGAGCCTTCACCTACAGCCTCCAGCTCCTTCCTGCTTTATTGTCAGTTTTGCTTATTATAGCTTGTTATACTTGCTTAAAATGCCTGCTGATGTGTTATTACAGATAGGGATCTGTTCCTTTGATTAAATGTATTGTTTAAGGTAGTAGTGTGATTAACCTTCAAAGGGCAGTACATTACCCTTAGGGGTACCCACAGAATGTATCAGGTTGCCCATTGCTGCCCTAGACAGGATGAACATATGTTGGGTGACCATTAGTTCTGTTATGCAAGTGCAGACTCTTGAATGTATTAAGGTTACCTTTCTGGATGACTTCTCTCCTTTTTTTGTCATGTATTTATATCATCAGACAACACTGTCCTGCAATAGAACACAACCCTGTCCAGCGTTTTACATTGGATATGATTGCATTCAGAGAAGAACTTTGTATTACCCCAGAGAAAGACAACTACTTCCGCTGTGTTCATATAAATACAGAAAAGCACATGAGCACACTAGAAAGACAAAGCAAAATAGTTAAAGTTGCAGGATTGCATGTACAAGCCAATAAGTTATCTATAGGTGAAAAAACATTTAAGGTATATTTTGATAAGTGAAAAAACACAATATTGCCTATTATTCCTGGTTTCCATTCACCATCTTGTTTGTAAGTATTAGATGTCAAATGTCCACATTACTGCACAGACCTACCGGTACTTTCATTTTTCTGTTTGCAGGATGCGTTTTACGCTATTTTTTTTTCTTTCCTAGTTGGAGGATGTAGTGTATATATGTTTTTTCTGTACATTTTATGTAATATGTTTAGATGCCTTTGTTTACTCTAGACAGTATTGTGTTCATATTCTGTACCTTTGTTCATACATTTGTACTTTGTCTCACGAGCAGGAGGTATTCTTCATTACAGTTTACTGTGCAATATGTTGATTCATTTTAAATAGACAGTTTACAAATATTTTTCAACATACTGCAGATAAAAGGTCATTAAGCATACATTTTGCTAATATTGTATTAATAAATCAGTAGTCTAGTGCAAATATGCTGATTATATCATAGTGTTTTGGTAAGTCTACAGCCTTTTCTTGCCATACAGTGAAAGTAGTACTTAAGTTGGCTAGTATATATCTATAGCTGGCCACATAAGTAACTCTTTGTTAGGGAAAAGATCTGGGTTTCAGTTGGAGGGAAGGGTAGCAAGTAGATCCAGTTCTGATTTATCGTCTAAACAACACTTGTCAAATTCCACTCTCTTAGAGGTATTTTCCTCCAAAACCCTCCAGCAATGCAGTCATTATGGGTGAAGTTCGTAGTTCTATTTTGCGATTATAATTATTCCTTGCAAACCATCTATCTGTCTAGCCATGTACATCTGTCTTTCGATATAATTGCCTGCAGAAGAACTACTCAGAATCTTTGCTGTTGATTGTCATACTCCAAATTATGATTATAAACATAGAATAATTTGGACCAATCTGACATGGGAGTTAATTACTACTTTATTAAGTGTTAATGCTGCTGACATAGAAGTGTACTATATATCTCTCCTTGTCTTGTTTACCACATCACTTAAATCCGTTCAGTTGGTTTGCTTGAGATAATCTGTAAATTAGAAAGTCAAGGTTTTACGTTTTTGCTCCGTTTTAGGTATTTAATAATTTCGGTGTGATCAAGAAACTTTTTCTTTCAGTGTACACATTCCTTTTCTGTTATCTATGAAAGGGTTAATTAGGCCAGGTAAGTGAAATGTGAACCTTATCAGATGTCTGACTTTTACTCTTCTTGACCCTAATGGTGGCTTGCCCATTCACTAAGTGACATTGGGTGTGGCAGAAGAGGGAGGAAATCTTGGGGTGGCCAAAGGGAGAAACTGATCCTCTCAGGAGAAGAAAGCTGACACGCTCGCCGGGAGTCTGGGAAACATAATTTCTCCCACTCCCTTAGAACATTTATTTGCATTGATGGACAGCTCAGGTGAGATCTGCTCAAGATAAAGACTCATCTTAGAAACTAAGGTGCAGCCACACACTGGAATTCTGGAGGTCACTCAGTTATAATTTCTCCTGAAGTAAAAAAATAAATAAATATCTAGTCCGTATAAAGGAAAAGTGAATTGTGTTAAAGACAGTCAGTCGTTTGAGCTGTTACTGTGTACATTTGCAGGCACTTTTTGTATAATATTGTAGCATGGACTGTCCATGTCCAGTTATGGCCCACAGACTTCTTCTAAGGCTCATCTCCTCTATTGCTTAGACTCACTGTGTTAGTTGGATCTGGCTACCTACCCCCTGAAAGTGTCGGACAGCATTGTTTTCAAAGAACAATGGTCCCTCATTTTCAGTTGATGCTCACAAATGTAGAAGCAGCTTGATATGTAATGAATGCCTAACTAATTGTTCTAGAGCACGGAGTAGTTCAGGTGCTGCTGCCAAAACTTCATTTTCCTTAATAAATCTGTTAGACTGCCAAAATATAGTGATGGTCAAGTTATGCATGGGCTGTATATATGTGATAAATACTTATTTGTAGTCCAAATACTTGTAATTTCTTATAAATCATCTGTTCTTAATTCCAAAATGTGTGAATCAAGAAACTTATAAGCTGTATTTGGAGAGTACCTTGGGGGACATCTGCCAGTTCCCTATATATCCACAAATGTGACACTTTGGTTTTGAACTCTAGTAATTCCTGGTTGCTTAAATACTATCAATGTTTCATTATAGCCTATGCTAAATTTTTTGTTTTCACACATGCTATTATTTTTATGGCAATCGTTATTCTTATTAAAAGTTCATATAATGTATTATTTGCATTATAGTTAATGGGTTTGCAAGCATTCTGAACAAAGCATTGTCTAGGAACGAAAAGAGGATCATAATATGCAAACACTTCATGGCCAGAATATGTTAGTAAATGCCGATACTGTCACTAATGTTATTGGTGCTTTGTTTCTCATTGTACATCATTATGGTCTATAGAAGGTTTAGAAAGCTGTACATTGTGGCAGCTTTCTAAATCTAATTGAAACTAATCCTCTCAGCCAGGTAGAGATATTATCTGTATATATCTTGGTGCAAGGCTGCACAGCTGACAATCCACCACTTTGGTAGAGCCCTACCTTTAGCGTATTCATTGCTGTCGTTGCATTTGAAATCCTATGAAAGCATATTGTTTCTGAGTTCTCTTTAAAAGGCATCTGGCTAAGACCCTGATGAAGTAGATGAAAGGTACCTGTTTCTTGCTAGATGTTGTGAGACTGCAAGTCAAGTCCGAACTGGCAATTTGGCAAATCTGACATTTATTAGATGGTGCATCTAGGTTCTGAAGCGCTAGTTAAGATATTTGTTCTCATCATAGTCCCGCTTTTAATAAAATACTGTAGTCTTGAGTTGCGGTTACGGCACAGTCTCCATTACTATCCTTACTTAGCCCTGGTTGCAATAGTAATAGGGCAAATGTGAGCTGGCATGGCAGCAGTGCTTTTTTCTCCCACCAGCCTTGCTGCAAGTCCCTGCATACCCTAACAGTCAGAGTCTGGGATTTGTGGTCACACAACAGCTGGGAAGCTTATTTATGTATTTATGAATATACAGATGGCCAAAAGTATGTGAACACCTGAACATCACATCCATATGTGTTTCTTGAACATCTCATTCCAAAACCATGGGCATTAATGTGCATTTGGTTCCCTATTGGCTGCTCTAACAGCCTCCACTCTTCTGGGAAGGATTTCCACTAGATTTTGGAATATGGGTGCAGGTATTCACATACATTCAGTCACATAAGTATTCATCCGGATGGGGTTGCGGTCAGGGCTCCATGCAGGGCAGTCAAGTTCCTCCACACCAAACTTGGGATACCTTTTTTTTTTTTTGTTTTAAATCTCTATATGAATTTTGAAGTTTAACAGCAAACAAACAGGCATGGCATTATAAATATCACATGGTCATGGTGCATAGGACGTGTGTATCATAGACCAACTCAGCTTAACAGATATACAGCAAAAGGTGGAGCACCAGGTTAGACCAATGGTCTCATAAAGGCGGGAGCCGGGGTGAGCCGTATGCCCTGCGCCTACCTAATGCGCCTCTGCCATGGGGCAAGGGTTAGGGGGTACCAGGGTGTGGGGTGCCAGGATGGGGGTAAAAGATGGATAGGTGGCTGGGAAAAAAAGTGGAGGCAGTTCAGTGGGCCAGGCAGTGTAGTTGTGTGGTGCGAGTACCATTCACACTAGACTTTATGAAAGAAAGCCACTTTGTTGTTCTGAAGACTGGTGATGTATTGCATCCAGGACACAAACCAGGTATCATTAATCCTCCTACACCAAACTTTAGATTTGGCAGTGCTCTCCTGGAATCCCTAAACCCAGATTCATCTGTCAGACTGCCAGATGGTGAAGCATGATTTATTGCTTCAGAGAAGACATTACTACTGCTCCAGAGTCCTTTGGCAGTGTGCTTTACACCACTCCAGTCAACATTTGACATTGTGCATAGTGATCTGAGGCATGTGTGCGTCTATGAAAACCCAATCCATAAACCTCCCAACTAGCAGTTCTTGTGCTGAAGTTGCTTCCAGAGGCAGTTTGGAAACTCTGTAGTGAATGTTGTGACTGAGGAAAGACTTTTTTACGTGCTACAGCGGTCCTGTTCTGTGAGCTGTGCAGCCTAACACTTTGTGGATGAGCTGTTTTTGCTCCTAGATATTACTCCTTTACAATAATACCACTTTCAGTTGACCAGGCAGCTGTAGCAGGGTAGAAATTTGATGAATGGACTTGTTGGAAAGTTGGCATCCAATGACAGTGCCACCTTAAAAGTCACTGAGCGCTTCATTACAACTCATTCTACTGCTAATGTTTGACTATGGAGATTGCTTGATGTTATGTTGTAACTCTTGTATATATAAGCTCCAGGCCCAAAACAACATTAGTATAATCCGCCACTGTCCAATCTATCCATTATATATCTTGGTGCAAGGCTGCACAGCTGACAACCCACCACTTTGGTACAGCCCTACCTTTAGTGGATAATTATAGTAAATCTGCATCACGTTAGAAGAGGTCAGAAAAAGCTCACTCTGTTTTATTGTGATCATTATTGTCCGTTTCATAATGCAGCGTAATACTGTGAGTACAGTGCGGGAATGTCCAGCAGCAAAGGGGTTATCTTATTTGCTGTAAGAAAGGGCTGCTATGCTGCATTTGGTGTTTTGAACGGAAAGAAAGGGTTAATCAAACTCTTTTGTTTGTGTTACAGTTGAAATCGCACAACCCATCCCATACACCCCATTCCTTAACAAATTTTTCACCAGTCTTCTCCGCACCATCCCTGATACTCCAGGTTATTCTGGCTGCTGGCCAAAAGCTGTCAAATAAAAGAGGTTTTTTTATTTATTTTTTGCAAAAAATTCCCTCCCACCTGTCTTTTCTTCCAACAGAACAGGTTTCTGGTCTTTCCACATTTTCTCTCAAACAATTCCAAGGTCATATCCGGGTGGATTTCATAGTGTTTGACGTTTTACTTTAAACACACCACGCATTTTTATCACTGGCAGTCCAGTTAATATAAATAGGGGCTACTTGTAACATTTATTCTAAGGTCACATTATGACCTGATGCTGAATTCTCTGTTCTTGTTCAATACCTTTGTTACTCAATTCACATTTGCCATCCTTTCACTACTTTTCTGTACAGCCCACTTCATAATTAAAATGAATCATACAAGCGAGTGGGGATGGGATATGGTAGCATGCACTGAGCAACTTCTTAATACTGTAAACAGGGCTATTCTATCAGCCAGGGAAATGTAAGACAATATAGTTTTCAGTGAATCATCATGCTTTATAATACAATGTGTAATATGTGCTCTTTAAGCAATTGTGGAACTAATAGTCCCAGAATGTTGTAATTTAAAAATGTCAAAACCGCTTCAGAGCCACAAGTTGCCCGCCTCTATCTAAAATATTAAACAGCAAAAATGCTTTCAGCAAACTGAGCATATTCTTTTGCTCTTTCATACTTCTCCTTGTTGATTACTCTTTCTCAATAAATACTTATTTATGCTTAATTCTTTTTTTTATAAATATAACATAAGGTTGTGTGAGCCACTCAGTAAGCCTGCCGGGGTTTCCTGGTGTTTTTAAAGGTCACACACCACTCTGCTTTGTATTCTAATTACTTGCTTGTTTCCGACAGGCCAAGCGGGCGTTGATGGTCCTCCATAGTGTGATTTCTATTTGCATGAATAGTTTCATTGGGCCTGGAGAGCAGTTCGAGTAACAATCAGACCAGTATGGGCGATATATTTTTATTTTTGGATAGAGTTTTTCTTTAATGTTGGCTCATACCTAATATCACTCTAAAAAAGTAATTAACAAATCGGATGTAAAACTGTGATCGTAATATGCTATTATTGAGTGACAGGCATCGCATATTTAGACATTTAAAATGTCACAGTGTTTGGACAGAGGAAGTTCTATATTTGGTGCCCTGTTGCAGATGAGAGTTAGGATGGAATAGAAACGAAGACGGTCCACACCTGACACACTGTTTGTTGTCTGTAGAAGTGGTCTGTTCCATGCTTCCATCACCACAAAGATTTTGTCCCTAATATTGATTTTGACATGTCCACCCTTAGAAGCAATGTTAGGATGTCTACACTTGCAGGTGATTCTCCCTCCCTCCCTGTTTCCTTTTACTTTTAAATCTTCCTTGGACTTTCATATCTCCCAATGGTGATGGTTCCCAGGAGACAAGAGCAGGAGGGTGACATGTGTGCAATTGTTTACTGATCTGCAGCTGAGCATTATCCCTTACACTCCAAAACCAACTATTAACCTTTACAACTACATTAAAGTGTATGTAATATTTCCATACAATCTATTATGAATTTTCATGGCTCTTAATATATATAAGTATAGATGTTATAAGTTTGATTTTACTACAGAATCATTCTAACTTGTGAGCCAATTTGTGTTGTGCTGCTTATTCCAGTGCTAGAAAAACTTCTACCTGCAATTTATAAAAAAAACAAACAAATATCACCGGAGCAGCTGAGTCTTCCCAGAGTCTCTGGCCAGAAGCGGTAAAAGGAGTCTTACCACTCGCCATGCCAGTCAGGTGTCAGTCTGCGCATGCATAACCCGCTTGTCTAAATTCCCTAGCATAAGTTCCAATGTACCAGGGACTGATGTGAAGGATTACATTTTCCCTGGAAATATGACCATGCAATATAAATAAACGATGATGATGATGATGGTAATAATAACATAGTTGCCTACTCTTATGGAATGTCCGGGAGACTCCCGGGAGAACAAGGCAACCTCCCACAGCTTGACCTCTGTGTTGGTGAAGTGGGTGGTCTTATTGCGGCATTCTGGCCACACCCCCTGCTGTGATAGGCTGAAATTGGCAAGGATTGTCAGGGGCACTGCCTAACTACGCAAATCGAGTTGGCCAGGGCCCCATGATGTAGCCCCCTCCCGAATAGCTTTGTTCCAAAGTTGGCAAGTATGAATAATAACTACAACAATAGACCATTCCCTTCAATCTGGCTTATACTGGTTGTCCTCCATACACGAAGAGCGGGTAATACAGAATGTGTAGACAGCAATCAGGTTACTAGCTATTTTGAGAATATTACATATTGTTCTGTGCATCTAAAATAAGCTTGGCCTAACCAAGAAATAAAAAGTTGGATATCAATGTTTTGACTCAGGACCAGTACATGTGTAATGTCCCATCTGGTTAAAGACGAAATTACATGAAGATAAGCCTCCTTTAGGTAGACCTATACCACTGTTGTGCCTTGTTTCTGGGTCAGTACTACATTATATCCTGTAATGTCCATATACAAGCGTACTGCAGTATGTGACGTAGATACAAGAGTTTGATGTGCTACTTGTCATGTCTAGTACAGGTATGATATGGAATATCCACAATGCTTAGGATTTGAGATTTTCCAGGTAAGGTTTATTTCCATAATTTGGAGCATCATGCCTAAAATATACTCGTATAACCTGGAATTCCTAGGGCATACTAATCATTAACTACTTAATGACCAATGGTACCCAGCCCCTTCCTCTCCCATTCAGGACCAAGCAGATTTTTCCGCTTCGGATATGTCTTTTTCTCTGTCTGTAATCACTTTTTTTTTGTTAGTTATAAATGAGAATTTTATATTGGAATAATCTCTTTTTTTAATTTATGTCTATTTTATAGAGGGACAAATAGGCAAAATTAGTTTTAAAATATGCCTTTTCAAAATTCTGTTTTTGTATCTATTACACTCTTAATAAAGACCCATTAGATTACCATTCATTTACCAAAAGATGTAATCAGCTAGCTCTCCCCATGATAGCGATATGTAGTATCATGTAGTTTATTTTAAATTTGAATGAGTGATGGCACTATAAGCATGTATTTTTATTCTAAACGTGTTTTACTTTTTTCAATTTGTATTCATTCTTCTTTGCAACTTGGAGGAAGGTGGGGGGATTGAGGGCGTTGTTACAGTCACTCCTTGTAGGATTCACTGAAAACGAAGTCTAGTAGAGTTGCTTCCATTAGATTCAGTTTACATGGATTTAATAGAGCTGGAGACAGGAGAGACCTAACACAGTGCTCAGGAAGAGAACCCCTATGTCATTTCACCCGGTCCGAGGTGGCAGATTTCAGTGCTCTGACATCAATTTCAAAGTGTTAGCAAATAATCTCTGACATACATTAAATAGCCAAAATGTGGACAGCTATGATTGATGTGGTCAGCCTGGAATGATAAACGAACCCTATAATCTGAGTCCGGGAGGTACAAGGGTAAGACTCCAGAGGGTTAGACAGACAACAGGGGAGTATATAACCTGGACACCCCTAGCACTACTAGAAAAGCAATACTAAAGAAGAACAGTTCTATGATGCAGAAGACTGCTGTATTGCGCAAGGCTCGGCTGGGTCAGCCAGGGGGTGAATTCATTAATTCCAGCTACTTTCTAAGGAAGTTAACATGGAACCGGTTTCATGGCTGTAAGCTAGTCTTGGTGCTGCAAAATAGGGTGTGTCTGTTGGGGGATCCCGTATCTGTTGTCCCACAGTCATGTTCATATAATTATTTCCTAGAAGGGCACAGTACATCATTATTTTAAATTACTCATGTATCAGGGTGTTGATATGCCATACTTTGTATGATATATATGTTCCTTGCTGTGTATTCTACAGGCGTCCTACATAACACATATACTAGAAAAGATAAATAATTGTCCTTTCAGATATCCTCTGATTCACGGAAGGCTTTCTGTTATGCTGCCATTTCAGAACTATGTTGTAGTAATTTGTTCGATACAATCTTGGCAAGCAACACACCAGCTGAATGCTGTAATGTATGTGGAAAAGCATACCCATACATAAATTTTGTATTATAAGACTCCGCAGTGCTGGTAAAGAGATTAAATATTACTGGAAGAGTTAATTAATTGGTGCAGGAAAGGCACTAAACAAAACAACACCAAATAACTTTACACAAGAGGCATCTAGTTATGTATACTGACTTCAGCATTACTACTTAAATACCTATGGATTAGACCCTCCTACAAATATTGGATCGCCTCTGCTCCGTACCATACATGGTATTGGCTACTCAGAACAAACATCTAATCTGGCATAAAAGGGAAGGATAGGTAACACCGTTCACCTTTTTATTACAAAAAAATATAACAAAGTCAAAGAAAAAATGTTTATTCTGGAGTGAGTATTGGGATGAACTTGAAATTGCCTCCAGAAAAGATAGGAGAGACTCATTTGTCCATGCCTGTCATTGATAGATTCTGGCTAATCATGAGCTTCAAAAGAATAGAATTTGTAGGCAGCTTTATCTCAGTTGAACTGATACATCCACTGCAGAAGGTCGTGGATAGTGTCCCAGTATTTCTCCGCAAGCATTTTCATTGAATTTCAGTTGGTAAATTCTCGCTGCATGTGCCCATTAGTTATGAGTTTTTATATTGTCATACTAGTTGGAGAAGGACCTGTTTTCTTCTTGCTTCCCCATGGATTAAATATTCAGGAGGTGGGAACTTGAAGGGTTACACCACCTCCCTTCCAGATGGAATTTTGGAAGCATTTCCAAATACTAGATTAGTACTAAGGGAAGATAAAAAGACACACAAAAAGTACAAATGACCTAAAGTAAATTCACTACATAATATTATTAAAGTGCTTATAGAGCACACTCTTTCAACAGAATTATCCCCCACTCCTTCAAAACATCCTAAATAGCCAAAAAGTAATGTGTTCATTGTGTTCTCAGTGTCCGTTGCTATGTACAATCTATGCACATGTGTATTATGAACCTCCCATCTCTCACCATAGCTGAGGGTGCAGAGAATCTCAGGTTTGTGGCTTGAGCTCTTGTCAGCTATGGTGTCAGTTCTCACAATGCTAGTACAACACCTTACTATAATTGTTATTAACCAGAATACAAAAAAACGAGCGCTAGTTTGGGCCTGCTCAGGCCGCAATGATGTCAGATAGTTGTTTTCTCTCTCCAATAGTCAAAGCATTGACTTACCAGGCAGCTATGTAAATTACATTTCCAAAAGGCAAAGCTCTTGCATTGATGTTGTGCATTTGTTTTTGTTTTCATATCAGAAACCAAACATAAATGTATAGATCACTGTTTTATGGAAAGCATGCAACGTATTGATTTTTCAAAATCAACCAATATTTCTACAGTACATGATTTTAGCTTTATATCTGGATATGAATTATTGCATTTTTTGCGCTAGGAAACCTTAATGCATTTGCTAGCATATACAGAACAAACACATGCATGTAGCCCGTAGAATAATGTTCTAGCACAGTAATGGGCAGTCTGATACACTTCAGGACCTGCAAGGGTCGGCCCTCTAACACTCAAAAGGGCCGCACATTACCCTTAACATCATAAGTAAATTAAAGCAATACATTTAATCAAAGAAAGACACATGTATATATAACAACTTATCAGCATGCACTTTAAATAAGTGTTACAAGCAATAGCAAACACATCTGACAATAAAGCAAAAAGGAGCTTGGGGCCGCAGGTGAAGGCTCGGAGGGCCGCCTGTTACCCATCACTGCTCTAACATGTGTTTTGTGTTCCATATCCTGTGCACAGGACATGCTCTGACAGATAAGCTTGGCTATGTCCTATAGTCAGGATAAGTGGCATAACTTTGGAGATTGTGTTGTATTTGTTATTGCTCATTTCAGTGCCACTCATTTATCTGCATCTTGTTTTGCAAGCAATATTTAAACCAGGACATCCAAATTAGCTTTTTCATACATATATATAGGTCTTAATATTGTGGGTTTTATGTAAACTAGTGCAGATAAAATTTCTGGAGGATCGTATCACCTGCTTCCTAATCTAATCAAAACAAGGGTCTAGCTAAAACCTACACCCCAACTCCGTTTAACTAATTCCCAAAGATCTGACAGTATTACCCACATAGTAATGGAGCATATGACAAACCTATCTATAGGCACCCACTACACCAGGTTATGCCTTGGCATAGGTATCCAGTTCTGCTCAGGTTTGCCAAAGTAAATTTTACTAAAGAGTCATTAAAAAAAAAAATTCTAGTAAAAGACAGTAAAAAGAATTTACACTGGTATGTAAGGACAGAGTAGTATTCAGTTAAAATCAGTTCCTCTACATTCACTACAATGATACACACTGAAATGCAGCAAGAATGATTTTGAGGTTGTGTTCCGTTGTAAACCCTTTATTTAAAATTCCTGAACCCCATTTGTGTTGTATATACTCTGGACATGTTCTGGACAAGTACATTTTCTATGTCAGTAAAAATACAAGCAGTCAGTCAATGCTTCTGCTTATGGGACTGAAGTAAAAAAAAAAAAAAAAAGACCTAGATTCATGTGGCCTTTCAGTATCCGTAATAACCAGTGTTTATGGTACAGAAAAACCCATGTTAAATTTCACCAGCACAAATGAAGAGAAAAATGACTTTTTGACGTTTTTTTTCTCTTTTATTTTCAAAGATGTTTTCTTTTGATAAGTTAAGATAATCCACTACATGATGTAACTTTTAAAATGTCATGTGAATGCAGGAAGAGGCAGTTACTGAGAATGTTGCTAAAACAGCACAAGGAAGATAGATAGTAGAGGCTTTCATAATGATGAGATGGTTGTCACATTCCCTTATCAAAGGCTGAGAACAAGAGGTTATGAAACTAAAAATTACATTGACTTTCAGCTGTCTGAATGTTATCTAACTAAGGGACGATGAGCATTGCAGTGTTCCAGTACTTAACAGTTAGCTGTGCAACACATGAATATGTCTTGCTGACGTCTGTATATACAATATACTAGTAGGAAGCACTTATTAAATCAGTGTTTCTCAACCTCTTAACTCTCAATGTAAACTCAGAAAACAATGTTAGCCTTCAGGAACACTGAGTGTAAAATTGACAACATTATAGGGTGCCAGTGGCTAGTATACAGCAACAAGGGGTACAGGTTAGAAAAATATAATGTACAAATGTGCTACTGTAGGGATATGTTGGAATGAGAAAGTAATTTGCACACTGGCATTAAAAAACAAAGACTAGGCTAATACTTGTACAGAGCATTCAGTATTTTCTCAAAGCTTCCCTGTAGCACGGCATACTATGTACTGACCGTCAAAGCTTGTGAACGCTGCATACAACGTTGAAATTGATACAAAGCAAACGCTGGTCAGAAAGTGTTTAAGAAACTGCATGGAATGCCTAATAGTGATGTTTGTGTGTACAAGGCCTTAGGCTGTTCAAAAATGCAGAGGCTTCAGAAACATGGCATCTGAGTGTTTTTGTTTTACACAGTTCTATGCCTGGCAACAACAGAGTCTGTGTCACGGGCACTAGGAGTCTTTACCCAGGGATCACCAGGTGATAGGCTTACCAGAGCAGTATAGGTGGTAATATGGTACTCTGGTAGCAGGGTGATCACGGAACAGGAAATAGCAGATGATGAGATGCTCAGGAAAGTCTATGACTAGCAGCACTGGCAATATGGAGGTAGTAATACACGAGGAACTGTATGGACAAAGGACACGTGAAGGTAGTCAGTGGTCTGCGGTAGCAAGTTGTACCACTGCTATAGTGAGGAGGAATGTCCAACAGAAACGAGGAGGTGATGAGAGTCAGCGGTCTGCGGATAGCAAGTTGTACCGCTGTCTGAGTGAAGGAGTGGAATCCAAGTGGAGGTATCCGGGTAGTCAGTGGTCTGCGATAGCAAGTTGTACCACTGCTATGTGAGAGGATACTGGAACAGGTGATACAGGAAACAGGGATCAGTGGTCTGCCTTCAGCAAGTTGTACCACTGAATATATATGTGAGGAGGTGCACGGGGAGAGACTGCAACACAAGATATACACGGGCACCTTGACTTTGAACCACAGTGATATGCACAATATAAATGTATAGATGACTGAACAATACTGCCAATATAGAAAGTCTCTTGAAGTAGTCCAGCATAAGATAACACAGTCAATGATGGCAATAGACTCAGCGGATAGCACACTCCAGAGGAGAACCAACACAGTCCAGCAAGGTATGCAATACACAGCATAGTCAATGAGAAGTATGCATACCGTGGTTCAGGAGGCAGTCAGACAGGAGTGCAGAGATACCTGAACGGCAGGAGGCCGGCAGGATGCGAAGTCCCTGGATGGGTGAAGCGGTGGTCTAGTAGGTGCAGCGCACGGGTAGGTAGACCAGCAGGGAACACAGGAAAGCGTGGAGAGCGGATCAGCAGTAGATGGATGAGTAGTGCTGAGGAGTAGCAGCAGCGGGTCTCTGCGGGAACACGGAGGTAGCCAATAGCAACCAGCAGGTGCAGTAACGATGGGACACGGGAGAGCAGAGTTGAACAGGCACTGTTGATCACGGAGAATAGCGGGTAGCAATAGTGGAGGCAGACTCAAGGAAACACGGGAGCGTTGACAAGGACTGAAGACTGAAGCGCACAGAGGCAGCGGATAGGAATCAGCCAAACAGTCACGATGAAACACAGACGGGTGCAGGTTGAAGACTGTAGTGCACGGAGGCAGCGGATAGGAATCAGCTAGCAGTCACGATGATGAAACACAGACGAGTTGCAGGTTGAAGACTGTAGTGCACGGAGGCAGCGGATAGGAATCAGCTAAACAGTCACGATGAAACACAGACGGGTTGCAGGTTGAAGACTGTAGTGCACGGAGGCAGCGGATAGGAATCAGCTGGCAGTCACAATCATGAACAGGTGAGTGGATGTGGTTGAAGCCTGTAGTGCACGGAGGCAGCGGATAGGCATCAGCTAACAGTCCCAATGATACATGGTAGAGTTGAAGTGATTAGAAGACTGTAGTGCACGGAGGCAGCGGATAGGAATCAGCTCACAGTCACAATGATACAGTAGATGGTAGAAGTGGTATGGGAACCACAGTAGCAGAAGTGGTTTGGAAACCACAGAGGTAGAAGTGGTTTGGAAACCACAGGAATCAGCAGGGCTGAATAAACAAGGAAACACAGGAACACCTTCAGAGACTCATGGGGAATGAGACTCCAAGATCAGGCAACGTGGTGTTGACCACAGGTGCTTAATATAGGGAGGTTGCCTGATCTGCCAATTAAGTTAAAGGAACATACACTGAAGGTTTGGAAAGGGCTGCGCATGCGCAGTCCCTCAGGATAGAGGACGTCCACGGTTCCTAATAGTCCGGGAAGAAGCACTCACAGTCCGGTGAGTGACAGTACCCCCCCTTTTAAAGGTGGGCACAGAACGCCTGGAACCGGGCTTGTCCGGATTTTTGGAATAAAACTTCTTCAGAAGGGCAGGAGCATTAAGATCTTCAGCTTTGATCCATGAACGCTCTTCAGGACCAAAGCCCTTCCAATGAACGAGGAAACGGAGGACTCCTCGCGAAATTTTTGCATCCAATACCTCAGTAATCTCGAAATCCTCCTCCTGATGAACTTGAACTGGCTGCGGTGCTGAGGGAGGAGTCGAGAAACGATTGATAATAAGAGGTTTGAGTAAGGACACATGGAAGGCATTGGAAATCCGAAGATTCTTAGGAAGAAGAAGTTTAACACATACTGGATTGATAACTTGAATGATCCTATATGGACCAATAAAACGAGGGGCGAATTTCATAGATGGAACCTTCAAACGAATATTTTTGGTAGATAACCAAACCCGATCTCCAATTTTTAGTGGTGGAATAGCCCGCCTCTTCTTATCTGCGAAAGACTTATATTTGTTAGATGTCTTCTTTAAACAGGTTTTGACCTGAGACCAGATATTTTTGAAGGTCTGACAAGCAGTCTCCACAGCAGGAACTTGGGTGGGTGGGAGGGCAGGAAATTCCGGAAAAGACGGATGGTGACCGTAAACCACAAAGAATGGAGTTTTGGATGATGACTCATGGTACATGTTGTTATGGGCGAATTCAGCCCAAGGGAGCAATTCTACCCAGTTGTCTTGGTTGGCTGAAGAGAACATCCTAATAAAAGTCTCAAGATCTTGATTGACTCGTTCCGTTTGTCCGTTAGATTGCGGATGGTAAGACGATGAGAGTGCTAATCGTATGCCCAAGGTTTTACAAAGGGCCCGCCAGAATCTGGAAACGAATTGTACTCCTCTATCTGACACAATCTCAGACGGACATCCATGGATGCGGAAGATTTCTTTAATGAAATGTTCAGCCAGAGTAGACGAGGAAGGTAAACCGGACAGAGGGACGAAATGAGCCATCTTCGAAAATCTGTCTACCACTACCCAAATAGTATTGTGATTCTTACTTGGTGGCAAATCAGTAACGAAATCCATACTAATATGGGTCCAAGGCTTGGACGGAATGGGTAGTGGTCGCAGCAACCCTGCTGGAGTTCTGCGGGAGGATTTGAACTGAGAACATAAATCACAGGAAGCAATAAACTCTTTGACGTCTCTCCTCATTGAAGGCCACCAGTAACTACGAGAGAGAATCTCAAAGGTCTTATGTTCACCGGCGTGTCCAGAAAAACGAGAGGCATGGAACCACGAAAGGATTTTCCTCCTCAGAGTAGGAGGCACGAGGGTCTTCCCCAATGGTAGCATTTTGGTGGATGAAGCAGCCAGAGAAATACATTTGGGGTCTAGAATAGCATGGTTGGGAACCTCTTCTACATCAGAGGACGTCACAAAAAGCTCGAGATAGAGCGTCAGCTTTCTTGTTCTTAGCAGCTGGTTTGAAGGTTATAATTAATTCAAAACGGGAAAAGAAAAGAGACCATCTTGCTTGACGAGGGTTCAAGCATTGAGCAGATTGCAAATATGACAAGTTCTTATGATCCGTGAAGATCGTCACCGGATGGCGAGCTCCTTCCAACAAGTATCTCCATTCCTCTAATGCAGCTTTGATGGCCAGCAACTCCTTGTCCCCGATAGTATAGTTTTTCTCTGCGGGCAGAAGACCCCGAGAGTAGAAGGCACAAGGATGTAATTTTTGTTGCTCCGAGCGTTGGGAGAGAATAGCTCCTAAGCCCACATTAGAGGCATCTACTTCTAGGAAGAAGGGGAGTGTCACATCAGGTTGTCGCAGAATGGGAGCAGACGAGAAGGACTCTTTGAGGATTTGAAAGGCTTGGAGAGCCTCAGATGACCATTGCTTAGTATTAGCCCCTTTCCGAGTTAAGGCCACAATGGGAGATGCAATGGATGAGAAGTCTTGAATGAAGCGTCTATAGTAATTGGCAAAACCTAAAAAACGCTGGATGGCACGAAGAGTAGTTGGCTGAGGCCAATGTAGTACAGCATTTACTTTGTCTGGATCCATCTTCAGGCCAACTCCGGAAACTATATACCCCAAGAATGGAATCTGGGGTAACTCGAATGAACATTTTTCCAATTTACAGAACAATGAGTTTTTCCGTAGTCTGGAGAGGACCTCTGCCACATGTTGGTGATGAGAAGGCAGGTCCTGTGAGAAGATCAATATGTCGTCCAGGTAGACAACGACACATACATATAATAAGTCCCGAAAGATCTCATTGATGAAACCCTGGAAAACCGCGGGGGCATTACACAGCCCGAAGGGCATTACTAAATATTCGTAATGCCCATCTCTGGTGTTAAACGCGGTCTTCCATTCGTCACCGGAACGGATTCTAATTAAATTGTAGGCACCACGAAGATCCAACTTAGTAAATATCCGAGCTCCCTTGATGCGATCAAATAGCTCAGTGATCAGCGGAATGGGATACCGATTCTTGATAGTAATGGCGTTGAGTCCACGAAAATCTATACAAGGGCGTAATGATCCATCCTTCTTTTTGACGAAGAAGAACCCAGCTCCAGCGGGAGAGGTGGAAGGTCGAATGAACCCACGCTGGAGATTCTCCCGTATGTACTCAGATGTGGCTTGAGTTTCAGGTAACGAGAGAGGATAGACCCGACCCCTGGGAGGAGTCTTGCCAGGTAGAAGGTCGATCGGACAATCCCAAGAACGATGAGGAGGAAGACGTTCAGACTGAGCTTTATCAAACACATCGGCAAATGAAGCATACTGAGGAGGGAGTCCCGGGGAGGAAGATGAGATGGAAGATTGCTGTACTTTAAGAGGAATAACTTGAGAGAGACAACGATGGTGACATTCAGGCCCCCAAGACGTAACTTGAGGGGTGCGCCAGTCAATCTGGGGAGAGTGACATTGAAGCCATGGAAGGCCTAAGACAATCGGACTTGTCGTAACAGGAAGAATTAAAAACGAAATTTCTTCATGGTGTAGTACACCAATCTGAAGGGTTACTGGAGACGTACTCTGGGTGATGAGACCATTGATGAGACGTGATCCATCTATAGCCGTCACAGTAATGGGTGTTTTTAAAGTGATCACTGGTAGGGACCATTGATTCACTAGTGATTTAGAAATGAAATTTCCTGCTGCTCCGGAATCAATCAATGCCTGTGACTCAAAGGATTTAGTAGCAAAGGAAATCGTAACATCGAAAGCGCAGACTTTAGATTTCATAGACAATGGAGAGGACTCCAGGGACCCTAACTTCACCTCTCCAGAACTAGTTAGGGCCTGGCATTTCCCGATCTCTTAGGGCAAGAACTGAGCATATGTGTGGAATCAGCACAATAGATACAGAGTCTATTCTTTACTCTTCGTTTCCTCTCTTCTAAAGATAATTTGGAACGTCCTATCTCCATGGGAATCACAGAAGGTGAAACTGGACGAAATTGAGGGTTTAAACGAAGAGGTGCTTTAGCAGAAGTTGTTTTCTCAGATTCTCTTTCACGAAATCTCATGTCTACACGATGGCAAAGAGAGATCAAATCTTCTAGTGACGAAGGAAGCTCTTGGGTAGTCAGTGCATCTTTAATTTTATCGGAGAGCCCCTGCCAGAAGGCGGCAACTAATGCTTCAGTGTTCCACTGAAGTTCAGAGGCTAAGATCCTAAATTGAATGACATACTGTCCTACTGTATGGGAGCCTTGTCGCAAACGAAGAATGCTGGAAGCAGCGGAGGTCACACGACCTGGTTCATCGAACACACTTCGGAACGTGGAAATGAATTTGGCACTATCTTGTAGAATTGGATCGTTTCTTTCCCACAGAGGGGAGGCCCAAGCCAGGGCTTGTCCAGAAAACAATGAGATAAGATAGGCCACTCTGGAACGATGGGTAGAAAAATTTTGAGGTTGGAGTTCAAAATGGACTGAACATTGGTTAAGGAAACCTCTACAAGTTTTGGGGTCCCCGTCATATTTTGACGGAGTAGGCAGGTGAAGCGTAGGAGCTGTAGACACCTGGGATGGCACTGGGGAAACGGAGGAAAGCACAGGAGCTTCAATACTAGCTGTAACAGTCTGTCCAGATGTTCCTTGGGAGGTTAACGATTGGTAACATTGAAGTAACAGCTGTTGGCGAGCATCCTGTTGCTCCACACGACTGACCAGATGCTGCAGCATCTCTTTAGCAGTAGGTTCCGTATCTGGGTCTGTCATGGCCTGATCTTACTGTCACGGGCACTAGGAGTCTTTACCCAGGGATCACCAGGTGATAGGCTTACCAGAGCAGTATAGGTGGTAATATGGTACTCTGGTAGCAGGGTGATCACGGAACAGGAAATAGCAGATGATGAGATGCTCAGGAAAGTCTATGACTAGCAGCACTGGCAATATGGAGGTAGTAATACACGAGGAACTGTATGGACAAAGGACACGTGAAGGTAGTCAGTGGTCTGCGGTAGCAAGTTGTACCACTGCTATAGTGAGGAGGAATGTCCAACAGAAACGAGGAGGTGATGAGAGTCAGCGGTCTGCGGATAGCAAGTTGTACCGCTGTCTGAGTGAAGGAGTGGAATCCAAGTGGAGGTATCCGGGTAGTCAGTGGTCTGCGATAGCAAGTTGTACCACTGCTATGTGAGAGGATACTGGAACAGGTGATACAGGAAACAGGGATCAGTGGTCTGCCTTCAGCAAGTTGTACCACTGAATATATATGTGAGGAGGTGCACGGGGAGAGACTGCAACACAAGATATACACGGGCACCTTGACTTTGAACCACAGTGATATGCACAATATAAATGTATAGATGACTGAACAATACTGCCAATATAGAAAGTCTCTTGAAGTAGTCCAGCATAAGATAACACAGTCAATGATGGCAATAGACTCAGCGGATAGCACACTCCAGAGGAGAACCAACACAGTCCAGCAAGGTATGCAATACACAGCATAGTCAATGAGAAGTATGCATACCGTGGTTCAGGAGGCAGTCAGACAGGAGTGCAGAGATACCTGAACGGCAGGAGGCCGGCAGGATGCGAAGTCCCTGGATGGGTGAAGCGGTGGTCTAGTAGGTGCAGCGCACGGGTAGGTAGACCAGCAGGGAACACAGGAAAGCGTGGAGAGCGGATCAGCAGTAGATGGATGAGTAGTGCTGAGGAGTAGCAGCAGCGGGTCTCTGCGGGAACACGGAGGTAGCCAATAGCAACCAGCAGGTGCAGTAACGATGGGACACGGGAGAGCAGAGTTGAACAGGCACTGTTGATCACGGAGAATAGCGGGTAGCAATAGTGGAGGCAGACTCAAGGAAACACGGGAGCGTTGACAAGGACTGAAGACTGAAGCGCACAGAGGCAGCGGATAGGAATCAGCCAAACAGTCACGATGAAACACAGACGGGTGCAGGTTGAAGACTGTAGTGCACGGAGGCAGCGGATAGGAATCAGCTAGCAGTCACGATGATGAAACACAGACGAGTTGCAGGTTGAAGACTGTAGTGCACGGAGGCAGCGGATAGGAATCAGCTAAACAGTCACGATGAAACACAGACGGGTTGCAGGTTGAAGACTGTAGTGCACGGAGGCAGCGGATAGGAATCAGCTGGCAGTCACAATCATGAACAGGTGAGTGGATGTGGTTGAAGCCTGTAGTGCACGGAGGCAGCGGATAGGCATCAGCTAACAGTCCCAATGATACATGGTAGAGTTGAAGTGATTAGAAGACTGTAGTGCACGGAGGCAGCGGATAGGAATCAGCTCACAGTCACAATGATACAGTAGATGGTAGAAGTGGTATGGGAACCACAGTAGCAGAAGTGGTTTGGAAACCACAGAGGTAGAAGTGGTTTGGAAACCACAGGAATCAGCAGGGCTGAATAAACAAGGAAACACAGGAACACCTTCAGAGACTCATGGGGAATGAGACTCCAAGATCAGGCAACGTGGTGTTGACCACAGGTGCTTAATATAGGGAGGTTGCCTGATCTGCCAATTAAGTTAAAGGAACATACACTGAAGGTTTGGAAAGGGCTGCGCATGCGCAGTCCCTCAGGATAGAGGACGTCCACGGTTCCTAATAGTCCGGGAAGAAGCACTCACAGTCCGGTGAGTGACAGTCTGTAAGTAATGGACTAGTGCTTTCAACACTATTCAGTCCTAGGACAAACTTTCAAAGCACCCTAAGTTTTGCTGGGCAAGATTGAGTCCCAATACTCCAGTAAAGAAACGGTTTATTAAATCCTAGTAGTACATACAGTAATGAGCATTTCCTGTGCTTGGTAGGATATATCACATTAATCTCACATCGATCAACACTGAGGCGTAGTATTCATATATGACATCCGACATGAAACCTTTCACACATTCCTCTAAGTGACATTTATCACCACTGTCTGAGATCTGAATTGGATATTTATGCTATCCACTGTCCCTAGATGTGGGAAGTGCACCATGTGGCACTTCGGTTGCTTTTAAACCTGAACTCCCAGCATCCTTTGCCAGTCAGCAGTAGACAACGTATGTCAAGGACATGGGTAAGCAAAGTTTTTGTTTGAGCTTCATAGTCTGCTAGCATACAGACAATAATAGGTCAACACAGGTTGCCTGTCCCTGGCTAGAATATATAGATTGGCTAACACAATATTCCTAACAACAGGGAAGGTGCAATATATTGTGTTATCAGGCACTGATGCTTTTCCACAAGGCACAGATTTTAGCACTTCAACATTCTGTGATAGGATATCTGATCTTTTAAAGTAAATTCCAGATTATTATTACAGGTTATTATGATTTATTTTGCTATACCACCAAAGCACTTTGTCTAAAGGTGCTCTGATTATTACATTCACAACAACAGTATGGTGTGACAGAATTATTATTATACATGTAGGTTCTGTATAGCGGTGAGGAGATCCCTCTTGCAGCATTTATCCTCTATGGAGACCTGCTGTTCGCTGTTCCATCCCTGTGGGAGAGGATACAGGCACACAACAAGTACTGACGGCAGGATCTTTAAGTGGAAGGATGGAGATGTGTTGAACAAGAGATTAGGGCTGCGTGAGGTCAGGCTCCTCACCCTCCTGTGCTGACAGGGATTCTGCAGCCTTATTTGTGGGCTTATACAGAGAGACCACAAGGAGAGGGGTAAACAGCTTGTAGCAAACACCTGACAGCTGTTTGGTCCTACTGAAAAAGAGCCAAGAAGCAGCAAGATGAAACCTTATGGTGAGAAGTTTGGAGATAGAAAACTGTCAGCTGTGCCTGCCAGAACAATCTTGCTCTTTCATTGATCTTTTCTTTTCTTTTTTTTGTACTTGACTGTGTAGTGCTTCTCGGTGGCATTCTATTTAACCTGTTTACTGCTACATTTGTAACCTGTAGTATCAATGTATTTTCTATAGATAAGTCTTTTCTCCTAATGTTATAACAAACTTGTTTTGTTTTCACCTTGACGTAGCTGTAACATATCTTTCTCCCCTGTTTCCCAACTACATGTTAATACACTAGACAGAAGGTTAGAGTCAAAGCCCTATTTAAAAACTATGTGGCCACTGATCTTAACTTGGAAGATCCTGTTATTTGTGTTAGCATGTGTGTCTGTGGTAATGCTCTACCATCCAGAATAAAGATTGTTTTCTAAATGCACATTTTTACATTAAATATTACTTTATGGTTGGTAAAGCATCTTGGTAGCTTTAAATTTGTATTCATGACTTTCTAAATAGAGCAGACTGCTGAATACCATAGTCCAATTCATGGATAGGTATGAAATAACAGGGTTAGTAAAGTTGTAGAGCGTACCGAAAAGAAGCAAAATTCCAAAACGTGATCCAACCAATATAAACCAGATTGCTCCAAACTTCTGATTTGTTCATTTCTCTAACACAATCCTTTTGACAATGTTACAGCAACTCTGAGTAGCCATTAAGAGAGATGTGCTTACTGAGAGGCTGGCAGGGATTCCCAGACTAATTGTTACTTCTTGTCATATCAACATGTGTTCTCCAGCCAAAGTATATAAATCACACTTGAACTATTGCTCTTTTTCTACTTTTTCTCTTTTTCATCTGAAGTTTCATAAAGTTGTGCAATTCAAAAGGTTTTTTTTGTTATTCTAATTTATTTTCCTATAATGATCAGAAAACTGACTTTGTCTGTCTGGGTTTTACACACTGCATCTGTAGTGAGGCATTCATGTACAAAAAACTTATAATAAGTGTACAGTATGTTCATTTTTTTTTTTTTATTATTATTATTTTTTTAGATTTTTCCAATTTACCTGTATAAACAACATTCATTTACACAACGATTCGTTTGGTGTATCCTAGTTTAGTCTTCCAAATCACACGTCAATCTGAGGTTTGTAGGGAACATAAAGCATAAGACATGTCATTTAGGATCGTGCAGTAGTGTACTTGTTCTTAATGAGGGCCATAGTAAATGGTTCTTACTGTACATGTTGTGCATTGAAAGTTTATTATACATGTTTGCCGCAGTTAAAGGGAGTACATACCCTATTTTTAAGTGTTACTACAGTATACAGCAGTATGTAATGTGTATGAAAATTATCTATTCCCAATTGCCATGAACTGAAAAGTTACATGTACAAATGATCTTCTAATGTAGAGAAGTTGAAGATGTGCATTCTTGTTTTTTAGCAAACTCCGTGAAGCTGGAGAGGCACAGTGATGAAGAAGGAGAAAGGAAGCCCCTTCGCCGAGACACGCCGCTCCAGTCCCAGGATGAGGAGAGTGGTCTAGAAGAACCATTAGCTGAAACCAACGGGATCTCTGACACTCGCATGAGTCAGGAGTTGTCTCTCGATGGCAGCATCCGGCTTCCGAATGGTAAACTGAAATGTGACGTCTGTGGCATGGTTTGCATTGGCCCCAATGTGCTAATGGTCCATAAGAGGAGTCATACGGGTAAGCAGCCAGAAGCCATATTGCCTGTAGCATCTGATGTTAATATTACCTGATACTATTGCCTGTCATTGCTTACTAAAACTTTAGAGGCAGGGTTGCACCCCTTGTGAGCCACAAACATGTTAACAAAATGCACCTAACTGGAAATGTTACCAGTACCTCAAGTTTTCTGCTTATTCAGAATAAATACAGTACTCCCCATTTGCTAACAGTAAAACTTGCTAATTTGACTCCTGTGACATGAGATGTTCACCTACTAAAATAATCCTATTCATTTACTTCTACAGTGCATTTAGTAACATTGTGCAGTTATATCTATCATGGATGTACACTGCCTTTAGATCTGAGTGCTGTGCACCACTGGAAGTGTGCATGATAGACAGTATAGAACTGCCAATAACAACTATATGTCCTTTTCATCACTGAAAATCACACTCAAGATCTTCTGCACCTACCACCACCTATGAAAAGCTCATTACATAGGTGCTGTGGGTTTCTCTTATTAAAAAGCGCCCTGTGTTATACTAATTGGTATGTTTAATAAGCTTCCAAGTATAAATGGTTACTTGATTTTGATGTGCATGCATAGTAGTATTAAGGACTTGGTAGATGGGAGCTGCATGCAGTGGTCTGGACATCATGGTGTACCTCCAGCCTACTTCAAATTGAAGCTATAATAAGCTAATGAGTAATAATGTGGGTTAATATTTGACAGAACACTTTTTATAGAACAGCAAAGGTCAGGGATTATAAAGCTGGTGTATTAGGAAAAAGGAGTTGTAACCCCTAGCAACCAAAATTAACTGAATCTAATTGGTTGCTATGAGTTATATCAGCTTTTTCTTGTGCACCAGCCTTGACAAACATTTATTATATATAATGGACATGATGGTTAATACCACAGCAGGTTTTGCCTGTATTAAGTTTATGGGAAAATCCTATGGGGTTAATGCATTTCTGGGTACAAACCATACAATTAACATCTAGAATAAAGTCATTGGGGACAATGGGGTAGTTCTTCTTAACCATTTTGATTTGGTTACATTTAGTGTTCCTGTCATCTGAACACTGTAAATAGCAGATTTCTGGGCTGAACCAGTCTTTAGACTATCAATTCACTAGAACCCAGGGCCATCACTGTGGCTGAACTGATTTTCTCTATTCTTATGAACACTGGCTCCGCCCACAAAATGGCTACCTCCACCGTACGTAGGCAGAAAGTGCACTTTAAAATAGGGAAATAGTGAGTGGGCGTTTTCTTATGTCATGCAGCTTCTCAAAAATCATTTAGCCCCCTATATTCACTTAATCTTCTACTTAAACACTTATGTAGTGTAATGTAATCAATCCATAAATTGCACTAAAAGCAACCCTTTGTCATGTAATGATTAAGATGCTCATTACACACATTTAAAATGGCTTTTGTAGAAAATGAACAACTCTTTTAAATTGAATGAGCTATGAACATGGGTGATAGATGCAGCCATAGACTATAGTATTGGTCAGCACGTCCTTTTCCATCCCCCGGACCCTCTGTTATAGACCGCTTTAGCAGAAAACATACACTATATTTCCAGAGCATGAAACCCTGTCTTTGAGGCAGCAGTGGTAGTTGTTTTGAAGAAGTCAGGCCATGAAAGCATAGTTACCTAATTCAGAATTTATGATATATAGCTTACTCAACATTCCACTCTGTTTGAAAAAGTTGGACTAAAAACTCATTACTAAAACTAATTCAATTCCGTGAGGAGTGATATATGACACATCCATAACGGCAGTTAAAGCTTCAGTTATTTATTATTTAATTACAATATTTGTCAGGTGTAAAGAATCTGTTTACACCGACGGAGCCCTGGAGAGATGTTCTTACAATTGAGAATTACATGCAGCGATATGACCCACTATTGGTATGGGCACAGCACTCTAGCTTTCACCTCTGGCTGAGCATCATGGGAGATGTAGTCCGGCAACAGATGGAGTGCCAGTTAGGATTTCTGCCTTCTATTGCTCATTAAGAAATTGTGAGTTCATTTTAATATTCATGTGTGTGCTTGCAATAGCTCAGGTAATATTACAATCTGATCCTTCAGGTATTCTTCAGTGGAGCAGCCAACCCAAAATCCATCCTCTTAAAACTTTTGAAAGTGACCTGCACCAGCTAAATAAAAACCTTTTATTACTTTACAGACAGTCTAATAGAAGCAATTTTATTTTGGGTGATATTACATCCTTTTATCAAGCGCAAACATGGTAACTTGATTTTTGCACTAAGATTGGAAAACGTGTTCACACTAGTCCACAATCAATAAAGATATGTTAATTGTGCCAACGCTCTATCCGTCAGATATCTATAAATAGCAACAATGGCACAATCAGGAAATTTTGGAAATAATAATGTCACATGTTTATTATATACAGTCATACTTGCCTACTTTTTTTTGTCCCACTGGGAGATCCCAGAAGGGCGGAGCGACTCCAGAGAGGGGCTGGACACCGCAAATCAAGTCATTTTGGCCCTGTCCTTCGGCACAATGATGCAGTCACATAATTTTGCTGCAGGGGTGGGGCCAACATGACCACTTCACTAGAGCAGAGTGGCCTGTTCACCCGGGAATCCGAGAGATCTGCCTGGAAAAGGGGCAAATCTTTATGCATCCCTATATATGTATAACTACAGGTGTGCACCTTTTGTCCTTTTACATGCATCAGTTCTACAGAGGTGGCACAGTGATAGATATATAGGGATTCATCCATTTGGATAATAGAGAGGCCACATCTGTAAGATATAGGTTTATAACATGAGTGGTTTGAATCCTTGTGTAACCAGCTGTGACAGATATCCTTGTCTTTCCCAGTAACTGATGGGGATAATAATACCTATCTCTGCTGTGGGCATGTTAGAACATTACCCATTCATGTCCAAGAGTGATAATATATTTCACTACTATGTTTGACAATAGTTACATCTCTCCTTCATTCTTGTTTTTCTCCTTTAAATGACATCACCTAGACATTACATTGATCATAAATACACACAGTATCAGCACTGCCCCAGCTCCTCCCACTGGCGGCATCCTGCCACAGGATTTAATTTCTTTGTCATAAAATTACTGCTCACGTATACAAGGAATAAATCACTAAAAAAAACAAGGGTAATAGAAGTGAGTCTAAGGGTTTGCGTACATGTGCTTTTATGTGGTTGTAGAAATCCTTGTATCTTGTGATATGCTTATATTTTGCCATAGGGGGTAAATTATCCCATATATATTTGATGAGCAGGGATGACACATGGGTCACATGACTTATTTTGACAGCTTCCCATAATGGAATGTATATCTGTCAGTGAAGGTAAAACACCTGGATATGAAGATCACATGATACTAGCAATTCGCTTTAATGAAACTATAATATGCATTTATTGTGTACTTACATGCATTTCCTGGAACAATTTACCCTCTACTCTAAAATGAAAAAGGACATTGCAAGTGGCCTTGTAACTTTGGAGGTGCTTTACCTGTGTGGAAGTGCTTAGCCATTTATATACACACACACACATATATATGTATATATAAATGTGTATGTGTATATATATTTAAATATATATATAGATAGGACACAATGTATGATGATATCTGTGTATTTTTTATTTTTATATACATACACACACAAAGTGTTTTTTTCACAGGTGAAGGATCTCCAAAGTCACTTCTATTATTTTTCTAATATTACTTACATGACACGTGTGGTGTTCCAGTCTGTCTCATGTGCTGTAACTGAGTGGTATGGTTGTATGCTACGTCTGGTAGTGCTTGTGTGCTGTCACTGTGGAGGTAACAGATGTATTTTAATCTGTGCTCAGCTGGCAGGCTCTATAATACACACATAAAAAGTTGATGTTTTGTGACATTTTCATGTAGCTTTTTCATGCAAAATTCAAAAGGGTACTACATTTTGTGCTTTTTATATTCTCATTATGCTGTTTGAAAAATGGTATTATATCTCACAAAATGTTGCACTTATTATATTGCTTGTAATGCTGGTCACTTTGAGTTTTTGTTTGAATCCACTCTTTGGCAAGAAAAAGCTAGACCATGGCACAGTATTTATCTTCTATATGACATTAGTGTTAGTAAAGTTGGTCGTTTTCATCCTAGGGGGTGTATTTATTAAAGTGCTAATCGCATGTGCATAACACTTCCTCCATTCACGGCAGCGCTAAATAGTAAAAAGAGTTTGTGCTGGAAGGGGTGATCGCCAGGGCTCCCAGAGCAGCCCGGCATGGTGAATTACAGCAGTGCTTGAATGATTGGCACCGCACTGTTTTAATAAATAGACCCCTAGGAGAGAAAATCAAAGATACCAGAAATAGAACTTGCGTCTGGTGTCTTCTCTTTACAGCCGAGTTTGTTGAGTTTCAGTGACAACATTGTACAGTTTTCTCTGTCCTCTTTCCACTGTGGTCTGAAAACAGAGAAATTAGTACTGTTGTATGTTACATTCCACTGAAATGACCTGTACATGTCTTTCCAAGCTCTAAAATGAGTTGCAGGTCTTTTAGGAAAGTGCAGAATGGCACAGTGCAATTTGTTTGGTGACATCAGGCGCCTATGTCTGCATGAACACACCTGGGGCTAGATTTACTAAGCTGCGGGTTTGAAAAAGTGGGGATGTTGCCTATAGCAACCAATCAGATACTAGCTTTCATTTATTTAGTACCTTCTACAAAATGATAGCTAGAATCTGATTGGTTGCTATAGGCAACATCCCCACTTTTGTAAACCTGCAGCTTAGTAAATCTAGCCCCTAATCTTACGCCACATTCCTGGGGTTTTCGCATCAAAATGATGATGTGGGGTGTAACATTTTGCATGTTCAGAGAAGCTGGGTGGATTTGTTTACTTTGCATCATTTTACATTCACAAAATTAGAAAATTAAATTTAGGGAGAATTTAAATGGTGATCTCCAGTTTGATGGATGCCACATTTTTATTAAAAATAATTTGTTTTCAATATGTCTTTGGAGGTGATGGATCTAGCTCTCTTTCAATGAGGGTCCTTTTGATCCTTCTAGATGTACTTTAGATGGAAAATCACATTTCTACTATTGTTATGGAAACATTCCAATTTACAATAGTGACACTTAATAAATCCAGGTGTCCCCACAGTCTCATAATTAATAAAACCTAAACGGGGATAAACAAAGAGGTATTTTGCGGAAAACCTGAAATGTTGCGATTAGTACTAATCTGGGCTCTTAGTTTTGTTTTTTTTTACTATTTCCATCATGCGCATTTCCAAACGGATCTGCAGTTCCAAAAAAGTATACAGACTGATTTTAGGGTGTGCTCCTTGTTCTGCAAAGCCAGTGAGTTGAGTCCGTTTGTGCAAATTGAAAAGCTCTGCACGTTCGCATATTTTTCAGTTTGCAAGTAACCTTTATTGGGTAAACTGAAGAACAAAAACAAAATCCACTTGGTGACCACACGTACTTCAGTTTGCACTAGTGCACCTTGATGTTGGACAGCATGGATTTGCAGAGCTTGCACTTTGACAGAGAAGCACATTTACAGGTGTACTTTGTCCAAGGGGAAAAAAAAGTTTCAAACCAGCAAAAGTGCCACTTGTAATAAAGACTGTCCTGATATCCCTCCCACTCATGATAACCCCTCCCTCTCATAATTCAATCCATCAATGAGTCTTAACATAGCAGAATTTTAGGAGAACGTCTGGAAAGTTTCATTTAATGCAAGGGTTGGTAACCAAGTGACATGAGGTTGGGCTTTGATATGCATTTTACAGTTTTACCCAGTGCACCTCGTAAGACTTTTCCGCCTTCCTACAAACCGTTCTGTAGAGGCATGCCCCGTTAGCAGAGAATAGATATGTGTCTTGTAGTGCATTGGGCAGACCTGCTAAGTGCACCAGCAAAAAACCCAAGCGATTTATTGTGTGCATCCAGTGTGCTTTAAAAATGAGTTCTGGGGTATATCTATTGTGCTTCAATTTCTGCAATTCGCTTATATTCTGCGAGTTTGACAGCTAAATTTAAAACGGTAATGTCTTTAAGGGCAATTGAGCTACTTCACTTTATACTAGAGTGGACGGCTTATACATTAGCTTTGTATTTGTTATACTGCACCTCGGTTGGACACAACATTTACAGCTGCATATTGATCATTCAGGTGGCTTCCACCACGTCTCATGATCAGTGTGAAAGAGATCACTGCTCTTAACCATACTCTCTGGTTTTGCGTTCTTCTTACTTTCATATTCTTGTTATCAGACCCAAGATCCAAACATGATGTGAATGTTTCTGAACTATGATTTTAAGGCAACATTTTCAAACATGGCGCAATCTGTAATCTATTCTGTTCTATGTAATCCTGTGTCAGAGATATTAAAGTTTTGGTATTTCAGTTGTTGTTGTTGGAGCCCACAAAAACTTGTCATTTACAGTCTAGATGCACATTTTATAGTCATCCTCCAGCTTTTCGTGATCACTTTTTACTGAAGGTATTTCTTGTTATGTCAGATCCCATAGCACAGCTCTACACTTAAACTGAAAAGTGAGTAGAATTATTTTTATTTTTAAAGGAAAGAAGATTATAGCTGTTGCTCTTTTATTTTCATAATCTAAATGTAAATGAGTGGAGGGGTTTTTCCACCTGATTTTCTCTTTTTGCTGCTAAGCCTACGGGACATTCAACACATTAGCATACAGTCTGTGGTGATTGATGCATATCTGATTTAATGCTGGTAAACTGGCCAATAGATTCTGTAAGTAACTTCAATAATGAGACTCACCTCTTGTACCAATCTGTGCTGATCCTATGTGGGACAATATAATGACAAGGGGCATATTTGTAACACTTGACGTATAGTTACCCATTGCTTTAATGAAATGGCCTTGGTTGTGTCTTTGTTTAGGGGAACGCCCTTTCCACTGCAACCAATGTGGAGCATCATTCACACAAAAGGGGAATCTCCTGCGCCACATAAAGCTTCACTCTGGGGAGAAGCCCTTTAAGTGTCCATTCTGTAGCTATGCCTGCCGGCGGAGAGATGCACTTACAGGGCACCTCAGGACACACTCAGGTGAGTTCTCCCTCTTCAGATGACTGTAATGTATTGGCTGGTACATTCAGGCAGAGTTGACTATAAGGGCTAGATTTACTTAGCTGCGGGTTTGAAAAAGTGGGGATGTTGCCTATAGCAACCAATCAGATTCTAGCTTTTATTTAGTACTTTCTACAAAATGACAGCTAGAATCTGATTGGTTGCTATAGGCAACATCCCCATTTTTTCAAACCCGCAGCTTAGTAAATATAGCCCTAAGTGTTCCCCTGCTGTACTCTCTGCGCTGGATACAGTGGTATCTAGAGAGGGCAGCTTTACATCCTATCCCACAGAACTAGCCATAAACAACGCTGTCATAAGATGTAAAGACATGACGAAAATCGCAGAAACATGTCACCCTATTAAACCAATATAAGGTTTTTACTGTGTTTGTAATTTCTACTGATTTGCATGTTCCTTACATTACAAAGCATATGGTGGAATGAGTGGCAGATATGACTAATTTCCTCAATGTAGCAATAATATATTAATAATAAAACACATTGTCTAACAGTAGTTCACAGTTTTCTTATGCTGCTGCAGGAATAGACTTGCTTTTTAGGAATAGAAAATATTGTATTAGAGGTCTCTACCAGGATGTGTTTCCCTTGTTTTTGGATTTTGAATTGTTTATTTTCCCTTTCTTTCTTGTTTTTTAATACTGTTAAAAAGATGGTTTGTAAAGTATGCATACGGTTTAAACAAATTATAGCTGTCCTTCACAGCCCTTTATATGGGTACTTGGTACACATGCTCTTTTACAGTTTTCTAAGCGGAACAATGATTGTAATCCAGTGTAGGTTAAATATATCATGTAATATATCCATTCTAAACTTGTTCCTGCATTTGGTGCTTACTGACATAGTGTTCAGCATTGTGAGTCACTGTTACTATTACCATGATCAGAGCCCAGTGACAACAGAAGTGGGATTTCCTATAGGAGAGAGACCATCTCTGGCTGTAGTAATAGTAATATAGTAATAGCCGTTCACAATGCTGACAGCTATGTCTTGAAGCACTAATTCCAGGAACCGAGTTTTATGGTTCCCTGGTTCCTGGCAGGTGCATTAGGGTTTGGAAGTATTCAGTGTGCAATAAAATACTTGTAGCTGCTTTCAAACTGTTAAATAGGTATATATAAATTGAACAGGGCATCACATCCACATTATCACAATACTATCCCCTACAAATGGTTTGACAAGTGATATGACAATGGATCCCTGTGCTTTATGTAAGGTTTGTCCGTGTCCCCTCCACCGTCACAGTTTATTTCCCTGTAGAGTAAACCTTTGCTAGGAGGTGTGGGTGTGGTGCTGACTGGAAGTGAGAAGTCATATTGACTGGATTTTCCAGTGCGGTGTGGCTGGCTGCTACTTCTCTTATTCATCAAGGAAGTTTAAGGAGCGAAATCCAAGTCGTCCCCAGGACGTGCCCTGTCAGGGCATTGTTGTGAAAGAAAGTGTCAGAGCACACATCCTGTAAGATTATCAGGGCCCCCTCAACGTTTTCATTTGGGTATTATTTCTAGGCTTGTATTTACATTTTTTGCCTATCATAGACCCCTTTCTTATGTCCCCTCTCCCCCATAATCTTAACGCCAGCTGCCTCTCATATGCATATAATAAATGGACGCATGGAAATAATTATACACAAATTGATGTATAATGTTTTAAAGGTTTATAATATGTGCATTATTGACTTTTAATATACAAGGTAAGTAAAACAAAAGTGATCATGTTCATGGCCGCCCCTGTACCTCTGCCTTCCTATGCGCAGACCTATGTGTTCTTGTCACAAATCCAGGCCTGATTATTTCCATAGCAAATAATTACATAATTATGATTATATGTCTAAATCCACAACCTAGTACTTACCACCCTCATCCCGAGTTCATCTGCCAGTCATATATGAATCATATATAACTATGTAGGCATGTATGAAAATGGAAACTTCAAACTGCAGGTGAAAGTAACATATCACTAACGTAATATTCCACACTGCGAAAAATATATGGTTTTATGTCATTAAACCCACAATTAATTAATTTCCTTGAGTGACTCCCACCCAAAAAAATTGTTTATTCAGTAACGGAAAATGGATTGCATTGTCACTCTGGGGGGGATTCTAGTACAGATCTAGTACAGCTCCATCACATCTCCAGTGCTCCTGTACTAGGCTGTGTTCCACTGCTCTATAATTCCCCATCATTTATATTAGTGTGGCATGGGTTTGCTCTTGTACATGCATATTGTGTGCTAAGGTGTATACAACCTATTTCACACACATTTGCAGCTACTATTACATTCTAATTGCATAGTGGGTAAAACAGATTCTGGTTTCTTGGAAAGCTTCCTGTGCCAGTTCTTTACACTTCCCAAGGCATAGGCAAATGTAAAAATCTAAGTTTGCCCATAGGCTGTACAGATGAATAGCTTAATACAATGTCTAGCATCTGTCTCTACCTGTACTTGGCACAATTTAGCAGAACTAAAGGTGCTCCATATCCGGGTCTTCCCATAGTTCTCAGGCAACCCTGCCAGCACCAGTTTTATTTAAGATTCATGGACTTACTTACACCCTTAAGACGTTTGAATGGACACTGCACTCAGTATATACATGTTGAGAAAACTGAATCCACCATATAAATGTGTCATTAATAAACTCAATTTATTGCATTTTGGCTATTACCCTCATCTGATGCAGACTTCTGAAACAGTGAACCCCACTCTTAATACAACCTACCCAGCTGCCCCCAGGAGCCAGTTTGCACAGTAGCCGCCTCATGTTCAGCATCAGCTCACGCCTTATATTACAATTCAGTGTTCTAAAATAGAAGCGTTAGGTCGGAAAACACCCTATTTGCAGCACATGGCAGGGCAGGTTATGTTTAACGGGTGGTCACTTTACTGAATGTGATGTGGTTATTTATACACAGCATTTAGATATTACAACTTTTTATGTTTGATACCTAGATAGTAAGTATCACTTTAGTGTCTGTTTACAGCTGCAACAATGAATAACCTTTAAAAACTCAAGGTAAAATGTAATAAAATGTGTGTATTTCATGTTTTTCAATTGTGTAACTGAGCAACTCTCTCAACCAGTCAAAAGGAGAAAAAAATATTTTCAGAAATATCCCTGAGGGATTATAACCCAACTGAGAGAAAAAAAATCCAGCCTGAGAGGGAGTGTTGGTCCAGCAGCATTCCTGGAGTGAGCTGGGGATTCCACACCCTGTAATCAGTCTGCTGATTACACTAGTGAGCTCCTGTAACCTGCCCTGAGATTGAGGCCTGTGGGAAAATTCTGGGGCCAGGTCCACCCCAAATACACCATACCGTGCAGGGGCAAACACAGGATTTCTACAGGGGGTTTCCAAAAGCTTGATTTCAGGACAAAGCAAAATTAAAACTTGCCTTCAACAGACTTTTTTTTTGTAGTCAAATATGTGAATACCAAGTACTTTTAACACAAGGTGTTGCTTATTCACTTATCTAATAAACTTATCTAATAATAAGATTGAGATTAAAAGAGAAAAAAGGGTTTTTACTTACAATACAACAGCATTTTGCCTGAGCTGAAGTTAGATGTGTAAAGAACCTAGGGATATATTTATCAATGGGTGAAACCAGTAATGAAAATGTGTGTTTTCACCAGCGATAGGGCTTTGGCACATAATCACCAGTGATAGCTTATCGAGGAGGTAACATTTGCAGGCTATTGCCAGCACTAGCTTCCCCATTTGTTTTTCTTTAAAAGATTTTAAAATATGTTTGTTTTATTATTCTTGATCTATTTTCAACTATTTATTTACTTATTTGTTTGTCCAATAAGTGGAACTGAAAGTGCAAGTCTGGGCTTTCAATTACGCTGCGCTAGCCAGTAATACTGCCAGGGTTGGGAAACAGTCACGCTGCCAGGCAGACAGGTCTGGGAGCCAGACACGCCGCCAGACAGACAGATCTGGGAGCCAGACACGCCGCCAGACAGACAGGTCTGGGAGCCAGACACGCCGCCAGACAGACAGGTCTGGGAGCCAGACACGCCGCCAGACAGACAGGTCTGGGAGCCAGACACGCCGCCAGACAGACAGGTCTGGGAGCCAGACACACCGCCAGACAGACAGGTCTGGGAGCCAGACACGCCGCCAGACAGACAGGTCTGGGAGCCAGACACGCCGCCAGACAGACAGGACTGGGAGCCAGACAGACAGGACTGGGAGCCAGACAGACAGGTCTGGGAGCCAGACACGCCGCCAGACAGACAGGTCTGGGAGCCAGACACGCCGCCAGACAGACAGGTCTGGGAGCCAGACACGCCGCCAGACAGACAGGTCTGGGAGCCAGACACGCCGCCAGACAGACAGGTCTGGGAGCCAGACACGCCGCCAGACAGACAGGTCTGGGAGCCAGACACGCCGCCAGACAGGATAGACATGAGTGGGAGCCAGACATGCTGCCAGACAGCCAGGACTGGGAGCCAGACAGACCGCCAGACAGACGAGACTGTGACACGGACTCGCTGCCAGGACTGGGACATAGACTGAGAAACAGGACTGGGACACTCTGACTGAACTGGGAGACAGGCTGACTGGAAGAAAAACGGACAGATACATCTGGGAGATACTGTGACTGATCAAATAGATTAGGAGACATAATGACACTACTCCGCCCCTTTCTACCTGCAGTTCAGACAGCTGCATATTCCCATCTACTCTGAGGTGGGTACAGGGTGCCTCTTGATGACACTGGAAAACACTGAGCAGATGAATGGTCTGTTCTGCTACTGCATGACCCTCCCACCCCTCTCCTTCTGCCCACAGTGCAGTGCATACAATTTACGTATAAGCTTTACATTCATTTTCAGGACCCAATAACTTTGCTAACTGTGCTTCTTGAAATACCCCTTACACAGTATTACAGAGTAATGACTGCACTGCATTGCCAGTCTACCTGTAACCTGTTTTAGGCACCATTGTTTGTCTTGTAAGGGCTGAATCAGAGCTAAGCACCCAGTGACTATCCAGCTATTTTAAAGTGCAACTCCCAATATGCCCGACAAGCTGGGAGTTTTATTTCAGCAATTAAGTCTAATAAAGTGGTTAGATGAGATTGTTGGTGTTTTTTAACATATACCATTGTAACAGACTATAAGAAAATGCTTTGTAATGACCATTTTTCCTTGGTTTGTTTCTTCGGACAGCTATTATTTATTTATAATTATGTAGTTTTTCCATAATGTGACAACTGTAGCATCCACAGTCACATGGCATATGATGAACGGCCCTCTGAGCTCTCTGCCCCCTCTGTCTTCACAGGACATGCTGAGAGCTGTGTATCTGTGTGTGTGTGACTGGCAGCCATACTGGTCTCCTATCCAGGCACATTTTGAAAAGGAAATAATGATTTGTCCTTGGACATGATGCTTAAGATGTCCTTAAATTGCGGTTTAAACAAACAAAAACTTCTATGTGTGATGGCTGATTTGATGAAAGCAATTTCAGGTTTTTGTTAGTTCAGGATAACCATAACGTGATAAATATCAACTACTATTACTTAATTTGCAAGAGATTTTAACAAAATGCTAAGATGTCTTCCCCTTAGGCTAAGAATTAATTAACCCGATCTCTTGTCACTCTGCAGTAGGCAAACCTCACAAGTGCAACTATTGTGGTCGTAGCTACAAGCAGCGCAGCTCCCTTGAAGAACATAAGGAGCGATGTCACAACTATCTGCAAAACGTGGGCATGGAAAGTGGCCAGGGTACAGAGCACCATGGTGGTGAGTACTGCTCACGCATATCCTATCATTCCTGACGAGTGTTTCACACACTAGCTAGTGCAGCTTCTACCGTCAATACCTTTAGCTTGCTGAAATGACATAGAGATTGCTTTTAATTGATGTCACAAAATAAAGACAAATCCCTTTTATATGTGCAACTTTCCCATTAATCTCTATAGCTTCATTGGAGTTACTGAGAGGACATATGTCCTCTCAGTTCTTTTGCTTATGATGACCATGTGACAATAGACAACCTATTGAAAGTTACTGACAAGAGTATATAACCTTCTCTAGAGGGCAGTAAGTTATACAACAAATGGCTTTGTAACCCAAACTTGTGACAATGTAAAAATTACTTTTGAAACAGCCAGGCATTCTACCCTCTCTCCAAAGAGAAATAGCCGTACACCTGTTAGTATTGCCTAGGTTACACAAAATAACTTGAATATGTGTTTTTGTGCAAAGCACTCTATGTCAGACAAATATATTGTTAGTTTAATCTTATTTATTAAATGGGCAACCAAGAATCCATTACTTTTCATAAAACCCAGAATGTTTTTTTTTTTCTTTATTTTAAATCTGGTCCCCAGCAATTTCCTGCAGGTGAGAAATGAGTCATTATAGGCCTTTAGCTTGTACCTGGATTCATATTGTATTGGACACAGACATATACTTTGATGTTTATTTTGAATGCGATTGATATTGTTCTTAACAAATGGACAAAAGAATGGACCCTAAATATATGTATTGTTAAATCTTACAGATTACCTGCAGCACAATATATTTTAGCAGGTAAACCACTAGAAAATAAACACATTATTTGAGCACTATTTCAGGAGGTATCAAATAGAGATATTAAACATGACAATGTTTGGAGCAAAAAAAAAGGGTTTCAGGATATTTTTCTTTGATTTAGAGGGGAAAAAAACATTTGCAGAACATTACCTACTCTGGTTTTAATGATCTCTAACATGGTCTTGGCCTTCAAACTCCATTAACGCCTGACTATATGCAGAGTTCTAGTAGCCATCTGGAGAATGGTCTTTTTCTAGGATAGCTTTACAGCACAATAATGGTGTCTTGCTTGGATGTGGCATGCCGGCTAGTGATTCTGATGTGACATTTTGGTTCTGTGTAGCATCTCCTATGGATGAGTGTAAGAATCCAGAGATCCTGATGGGGAGCAACATGTCTCTGATGCCCTTTGAGAGACCGGCTGTCATAGAGAGACTTGCCAGCAACATGGGGAAGCGTAAGAGCTCCACCCCACAGAAGTTTGTGGGTAAGCATTTGCTTTATTTTCCTTAGATTTCCTTCATGCATAAATTAAGTCTCTGTGCAGGAAAGTATAATCGTAACGTGAATAATTACCCCTTCCACTGATGATTTATTGGTAAATGTAGCTGAAGACTTCAGTTCTTGTCTCCTTTTACCTGTGAGAGTGCTGCCAGAAAGAGTGAGGGGTCATTGATGGTCGTCTGGTGAAGAGTGTGACACCACATTTTTATGGTCGTACATACTGTTATATATCACAGCAATGGAACACAGGAGACTTAAGCATTGGAAATTTGCAGATATGCAATGCAAAATAACAGAGCAACTTTAATAAAGTTAGTAGCCAATTTTTTTTTTTGTTTTCTTACATAAATACTTTTCATGAAAGGAACAGAAGAAAATCTAGTTCTATTAAGCTTTGCAAGATACATTCTAGTCTTATTCAACCAGACTTCCATAAACCTTTTATGTGCAATTAAGTGCATTCTACTTACAGATATTTAGTGGTAGTATTGTATTTCCCTTTAAGAATTATATAATAAGTATATTCTGTGTAAGAAAACCACTGTTTCCTATGAAAGGAAATGACATCCATTTACACACCTCCCAACCCGTAAAAAATAAACAGTTTTTCAGTGCTACAGGACGGGAAAGTCCCTGTGTGCAGAGTTAAGATGGTATATGTACTTACATATTTTTATACATATCTCTGTGGTAAATGTATATAGTAATTCTATAGTTTATGACATCTGCTGCAACGCTTCAAGTTAGCAAATGTCATTTATATACCTCTTGGATTTCAGCAAAAATGAGGTTACTCTTTCATAAAAGAGAAGTGAACATAGGAACCCATTGAAATGTTTTCAGTGTGGATAGTCAAACCCAGTTCATTTTTGGAGTTTTTAGGGCAAGCACATACAGGCGATTCACTGTAAGGTTCATTTATTTGGACTGATGCTTCTACATACAAGCACGGGTGCATATTGGGTTTATTTAAGAAGCAATACAATTATAATTGAACAGTATATATTAAATATGTCCTCCTTGGTGTTGCAGATCTCCAGTTGGAGAATTATTGCCCCTTTACTAGTAGCAATATGCAGGGACATTTTTTTACCCTGAAGCAGTAGTTCCAGTTAGTCATTCAGTTTCCTCTGACTTGCTCCATAATCTTAGCGTGGAGCCCTTAGACCTGCATGCTGATACGTTTATTCCAGGGGATCCTTTATTTCTACAGTATAGCATCCGTTTTTCACAAACAGTCTAAGGGACGTGGCCGCAGAGACCAATAAGCCATGAGTATGGAGCTTGTTGCTTTTTATTGATCCTCTCACTCACACCTAGCTCAGCAGCCTTTTTAAGGTGGTGAATGAGAAACTTGTCTTCATTGCTATACTATAGAAACGGAGGAGCCCCAGAAAAAACATGTGGTTCCAGGGGCTTACTAAGGGGCAGGAGCAAGTCAGTGAATATGTAACGAGCATGCTCAGAACTTGAACTGCCGCCATCCTTGTTAACTAGGCTTATCACTGGCAGTGACTCCTTGATGCATAGGGTGAAGCCCTGTTGCTGGAGAAAACGCCTATTTTCTCCATAGATGGGGCTTTCACCCTTTAACAAATAGTCCCCTCAGTGCTAGAAATTATTCAGTGCAGATATTTTGGCGCAGCTTAGGGACAGTGCTGTATTGATTTTTTACACCATATCCCACTGCATGACACCATGCACAAATAATAACAATTCTTTATATAGTAACAACTTGAGCTTAAGTGGACACAACTCAAAATTATTTGATTATAAATTATCAATAAGTTATTGCAGAGGTCCATAGTTGCACCTAACCATACCATTGAAAATTGATACAATTATGTATAGTGCCGCCATGGTACCGGTATAATAGAAATGTATATATATCTGTATAGACCATAGGTAGGAAAAGTTTTTAGCTGTTTAACTGCATCTCCTATGGAGCTCAGTCTGGCTGAATACCAAACGTCGCCCATTGTTATCATAGATCATAACCTGCAATTATTCAACATTTCTCCAGAAAGGCTGCTAGGACTCTGCAAGTTGGAGTTTTTAAATTGTGTTGTCACTTTGACAGACATTTTACTAAAAATACATTACTTGGCATGTGTCGGGTTACAATAATTTAGTCTACTGCACAGGTTATAGGGTAAAGTTATGGAGTTATTTGAAGCCAATGGGTAGGTCATATGGATCAATAAAAGGTGCTTTAAGGGGATGAATACTCATAGCTAAATCGTATTATTCATTGTTATCGGACGAGAAGCTCAGCAGCAGTAGGGTTCACCTAGCCGAAGATGTCATTATATGAGTGGAAGTGGGTGTCAGGTGATTGAATCAAATCCATTCATATAATGCCATCTTCAGCTAGGTACTCCCGGCTGCTGCTGTTTCTCATGGTTAATAGAAACAAGTAATGCGATTAAGCCAAGGTTATTCATACCCTTTAAACAGGACAATCTGGACAGGCATCATGAAACAGCATGTTTTTCAAGAGGTAATTTATAGAGAGAGGATGGGGGATCGGAGCTATATATTACAAGCAGCAACAACTGTACCTCAAACAATAGTCTATTGCTTTTCCAATATCCATTTACCATATATATCAGCCAACAAGCAGATCAGTCAGTATGTGTTCAATATGATTTTAAATGCAGTTTTTTGTCCACAGGTGAAAAGCTAATGAGGTTTGGTTATCCAGACTTGCACTTTGACATGAATATGGCCTATGAGAAGGAAGCAGAATTGATGCAGTCACAAATGATGGACCAGGCCATTAACAATGCCATCACTTATTTGGGAGCAGACGCACTGCGGCCCCTGATTCATCACTCCACTGGCAACATGTCTGAGGTCGCTCCTGTTATAAGTTCAGTTTACTCTCAGGTCTACCATCCAAGCAGGGTGGAGAGACCTATCAGCAGGGAAACCTCAGACAGCAATGACAATAACATGGACGGCCCAATCTCCCTTATCAGACCAAAGAGTCACCATCAAGAGAGAGAGGCATCCCCCAGCAACAGTTGCCTGGACACCACTGATTCTGAAAGCAGCCATGAGGATCGCCAGTCGTACCAAGGGAACCATGCCTTAAACCCCAAGAGGAAGCAGAGTCCTGTATATCCCAAGGAAGACGGCAAAGCTCTAAATGCCACAAAGGCCAGTTTGGGATCTTCCAAAGATGTCTATAGAGTCTTCAACAGTGAAGGGGAGCAGGTCAAAGCCTTCAAATGTGAGCACTGCCGTGTGCTTTTTCTAGATCATGTCATGTATACTATCCATATGGGCTGCCATGGTTATCGGGACCCACTAGAATGTAACATTTGTGGTCACAGGAGTCAGGACCGCTATGAATTCTCCTCACACATTGTCCGGGGGGAGCACCCTTTCCAGTAGCTCAGAAGTGGAGTGGTGCTTCTATGAAGTTGAACTGCACATGAAGAATACTGCACTTACTCACCCACTTTCCTTCAGACTTTAGGTAGCCTAAAACAATTTGTTAGATTCATTTTTAAAGTTTACCTAATATCCTTTCTCCAAGAAACGTTTCACTCCACTATTCTTGTAAGTCCATATACGGAGCACCTACACTGTTTTTGGTTTTACCCATGGAACTGTTGCATTGGTGGAGTTTGTTGTAAGTGGGCTCTGAAATAGATGTGCTATTGTATACACAAACTTGAGGTCAGACATCATAAAACATATCTATAGTTTTTATTTTGCTCAATTCATTTACAATGCTGGTTGGCGATACTACAGATGAAAGCTACCCTTCAGTCATGGCTACCCAAGTTAATACCTTAGTGGTCACCAGCAGGCAATATTTAGAAATGTCTCTAGGTCTACTCTAATTAAGCAGTTATGTTCTCGCTGAATTACAGTGTTTTACATTTTAACATCTGGGATTGAATTTGGGTGAGTGATAATGGCAGCTGAATAACCAACTGAACTGTTACAGCCTACATATATACTGTATGTAATCATTTGCAGCAGAGAAGAATCCACATACAAATTTAATGCTTTAAATAATTTATACACGTCCTCTTCCCTGCATTTTCTATATTTAATATTGTTAAGATATTTGGGGTTTGTTAACAATATTTGTGCTTTATGAAGGTTGTGGAATCCGCATACATGAGATGTTTTATAAGCAAGTTACCCTGTTGGTGAGAGCTGATTTGGGGTGTTCAAACGCTTGCCCTCCAGCTAGTTAAGCATCATAGATGTTTGATCATCAAAACCAGGGTGGTGAAGCCTGTCCACCCCCCACTTACAATCCATTCTAGGATTTACTGTGCTAGGGCTTTCTTATATATACTTTGATTCCTTAACTTTATATACCAGGAGAGTCCTCATGAGTGACATTTTGCCTTGTGAACACCTCTTGTCAGTCTCACATACTATTAGGTTGGAAAAAGTGCAGTATATCTGTGAGAAGCAGCATTCTGGGGGTCTATATATGAAATGCACCAATGGTTTTTTTTTTCTCTTCAACAGACAATTAAATACATTTTTTACAGTGTTTTAACTGAATTGTGGCACAGGTGTATGCTGCATGTCTTTACAATTATTTGGTGAAAACATGTTCCAGATTGTGAGCTAATTCTAGAAGACAATCAAACGATTTCACAGAGACAATTAGGAAAATACATAGAACTGTTATTGAATATGTCAGTGCTTTCTTAATAAATGAAATGAGCACCTAAGTGTTAAGTTGCCTTGCATGCATTTCTCATACTTGTCATGTTGGAATGCATCCCTATCATTTTTGCTTAAAGGAGAATGCTAGTCTCCTATAATATTCTACCTAAGTCACCTGTAAACCCCAACAAGTAGAACTGCAGGGTGCAGGATGTCAGGTTGCAGCTGATTGGGAAAACTGTGTCTAAAGCTGGCCATACCCTATTTTCAGTCATTGAGGTTGTTTTTAGGCCACAGACAGTGATATTGGGTCATTTTTAAATTTTGTGACCAGCATTACTGAAAAACAGGCTAGGTCCTAGGTCTTTGATAGGTTATTGATACCAGACTAGCAGTTGTATGTAGGTTGACTTTTGAAATGTACTGTAAATATGAAGCAGTCCCACATATTTTGCTGATTATACAACTACCATGTGTCAGTGTGTCACCTTTGCCTTGATTGTCAACAAAAATGTACATTGTTTGTGGATAGAAAAAAATAATGGTGTATTTGGTATAATATAACTCTTCAGTTGCTGAGCTTGGGGCAGTGTAAAATACAATGAGAGAAAATAGACAATTTTCTTCATGGCACAGCATCTTAAAGAGGTAATCCCTTGTAACATGCTTATTTCCTTTTTATGGTATATTACAGTTACTTACCATGGGTATTGCAGTCCTCAAATGTGCCCAAGGCAAATAGGACATGAACAAAACCCTTGAGTTTACCATATTTTCATATAAAAATTCTTTTTCTATAGTGATTCTGATGAAGAAAGTATAATTTCCTTAATGTGTGCTTGTTAATGCTTTGAGATGCTTTAACCAACTGCTAATAAAATTTCAGAGCAAATAATTTATTCCCAATTAGTCCGGATAACTTTAATTTGTAGTTTGTAAATGGGTTGAGCTGTTTTTGACATACTGTGTTGTCTTTCCCCTTGCTGGACCTTATTTTTCCGAGGCAGTACATTTGGTTGTCTTGTTGTGATATGGGTTTGGTACTGACTGTGATGTCTCTTAAAAAGTAAACAAGCATTGGGTTAGGGGTTTCCAAAATATTTCCTAAAATATCCATAAGTAAGAGATAATAGATTATAAACACTTTGTGATGATATATTGGTGCTTTTTAAGAAAGGAAAAATAAGCATTTTAGAGAGAAGATGTTGATATGCAGACAGGTTTTGCAGATGTTGTCACAAAGGTTTTCCCGGCATAAGGATCTTTATTGCCAGATGGGGGCTTCCTCCAGCATTAGTCTTTGTTACACTCTCCTTTTACCTATTTCATTTCATTATCTTTAAAGCCTGTTGTATATCATAGATACCTGTCACAGGTTACCATGTTAAATATTCATTTAAATTGTCCCTAATAGTGTGTGCAATGATCCAGTGATATTCCATTCCTTAGATTGGAACAAAGTACAGAGATTGTGTTGCAGCTACAACGTCTAGAGGAACAGGTCTCTAACATGGCTCCTGTTAACTATGATATTCAAGCTTGGAGACAATGTGCCTACAATGTAACTGCTACATATTCATAGGCATAATCTTGCCCTTTATGTCGAATTACTTAAATTTTGTTTTGAGCAAGAAGATGGCTGTGCTGCTGCAAATTTGGCTTTGTGGAACCCAGTGCATTGACTGTTTAAATACAGCTCATGTCCATATGTCAGCTGGTAGTTTGTGCAGAGTTGGCTAAGTTATGCTTGTATTGTCTTGCATCCATCGTTTATAAACCGTGGGGGCAGTTGTTGGTTCCTAATGAAATATTAGGTTACTCTCATGAATATTTGTTCAACCCACAATATGGTTTCTTCCACTGTGTGTAGGTGATGGTGGTATTTTAACTATTAAACCATTTAAAAGATTTGGACGATTGTAAGAATGAAGATTGTAACTAAAAGTCAAGATCCCTTTATTGCGGAATTACTAGTTCAATACCTGAACATTCAATACACCTATTGTAGTTATACGTTCACAAACGCTGATGGTTTTCTAGTGGTGTTTTCAGTAGAACTGTGATTCAGGTCGAACCCAACATAAAACAAGATTGTCTTCTCACCCGTCATCAAACCTTTTCCAGAGAGGCAGGCCCTCCAGAGAAAGGGGTTGAAGAACTGTTTGTTAGAGTAGATTGTTCAGAATGCAGCTGCTTATTTAGCCCATTTGTGTAAATGAAAAACTGTTTCTTACTAGTAACCACAGATTCTAGTTAGCACAATACAATATATTGTGTATCAAACCTCTGTATTGCAAAATGAGACCTTTCTGTTTTCCAAGTAGATAAAGCTCTTGGTATTCACCAATGAGAATGTTATCACTTCACTAACAGCCATTAGCGTAGACCTAGACCTAGAAATGTCCATGCAATTTTACTTTCTAAGATACCTGTCTTTGTGAATAATCATTAGAATTTCTGTAAAAGTGTAAAGCTGCTAGAGTACTCCGTGCATTTCTACTGCAGACACTGTAAGATGTTGTTATGAAACTGATATTCTTCTGTCTTGTTTTACAAATCACTCTCAGTGGTACTTTGTCATTTTATTTTCCCTCAATTGTTTACTGGAGCTTTTAGATTTTATGTAAGCTAGAATGGGAGAGTTAAGATGTATGTTACAGTGGTATTGGTGAACAGATGAAAAGGGTTGTTTGACATGTTACATATCTGATACTGTATGTTTCCTAATTGTTAAGGGTGTAAGTAAGCCCTTTCTCCCTTGTAAATCACCCACATTTCCCAATCCTTTGCATTACTTGAGCTGTGATAGCTTTGGGGACAAACCTTTTGGATTTTCATAATGCACTTCGCCTCAACGTGGGTCACTAATCCCCAAACTTACCTCAAGTGACACTCCAGAGTGTCTGAAGAGGATACTTCACTTTGTCCCTTTTGCTATGCACTTATATGATGTGTAACATCGCTGGCATCATTTTCTGCACAATGTAACAAAGCGTGGACTTTGTGTATCTTTTCTTATACTGTGATCAACAATATAACTCCAGGTCATCACTGCTGGGACTATGATAACATTGTTATAGCCACAATTTCACGAAGCAACATTTCCAAACCTGTGTATTATAAGGTGTGTACCGGAACTAAATTGTATTGTTATGGATACATTGTTAAACCATCACCACCAAAAGGCATTTATTTGTTTACTTTTACATGCCCTCTACAAATTTTACTGAATGCATTTCTTTGTTTCTAACTTCCTTCTTTGCTTTTCAGTCCTGCATTTATATTATCAGGGGAAAGTTGTTAATGGTTATTGGCACGTGGTGCAACACTGCTCTTCTCTAATCTCATGGTTCCACAAAGTCGTGTCATAGATGCCAGGAGCAACAGAAACATATTTGCCTACTTACCCAGAACGTCAGGGAGACTCCCAAATTTTGGGGAATTTACCCTCCTAGATCCCGCGTTTCCTCTTGTAGATAGAGCGTGACCTTGATGGCATGATTCAAGTCATTAGGCCTCGCTGGACAGGTCCAGATAATGTCATGATCGCCCCCCACCATCACCCCATTAATGTGATCATGTCATTGCACAACAGGAGACTGGGGCTTAATGATGCAAATCCACGCACTTCCCCTTTGGACCTCCCGTCCAGGATCTTTCATATGGGAGAACCAGAAAGTAGGCAAGTATGATAGAGATATGGATGAAGAATAGAGAGGGAAGCCAAAAAATCAAAACAACATACAGTACTTGGTAATAGTTGCAGAGTGGAAGGTAAAAATCAATAAATTAAAGTAATCTAATGGTGGAAAACCCCTGCAAGATTTCAATAATGTTTCAAGATGCTTTTATTCAGAGAAGCTGTGGCTTTCAATTTCTTGATAATATGTGTTTTATAATGATAATATTTATTATCATATGTAAAATGAAAATTTATGTGACCCTTCAAATTTCTTTCATTTCTAATTCGTAAATATGCCACAAATGGAGACACTTACAGATTATATGAAGGTATTCACCTGACATACAACCAAAATACAAGGATAATTTTCCAAATTGTAAAAGTCTAGTGCAGACGCTACTTTGTGGAGGCACATATGCATCTGTTTCTTTCTGGACAGCTCATGGCGGTATCTGTAGGAGCAGCAATTTGCATCTGATGGGAGGAGATGGGCAGACCGCGGACGTCCTAATATGGTGTGTAGGTTGACTAGGTAGTGAAGTTTCATTGTTTCTACCAGGCACTTTCGGAAAGGCACAGATTGATTTTCTGGGGCAATTCCAAAGGGTAGGAAATGGGTGTGCACCTTGAAATGTGCTGGCCAGATGCATTTGCGCCCAGCCATTGAGATATTTGTTTTCATTGGCTAATGTGCACTGGACAGATAAAAGCTAATTGTTAATCTGTTGCTATAGTTTCTTGCACAATTGCATCTAGTGTACATGCAATGATAGTAAATAACCCACCATGTTTTTATTTTTATTTATTTGTAATAAATTACAAAGCCCAATTATTTTGTTTCACACACTGTATCAAACTTGAAGTATGCTTAATAGTTCGCCTTTAAACAACATATCCCAGCATGCTCAGCAGTGGACAAGTTAGACTCCTGCACAGACACTGTAAATATCAGCATATACATTCCAGGAAGGAGAGTTTGCTTTCTCTGTATAGAAGATGAAATAATACAAGTTTTTGGTACATGTTACTAATAATACACTCTTAACTACACCTGTTGCCTGAAAACAGTGGATGGTGTCACTTTGACAGTGTAATCTGTTGATTAAATGGAATTGATGATGTTTTATATTCTTAATGAATTCAAATGAATATTGGCTATAATAGTGATGCCAAGGGGGGGGAAAGTAGATACAAAGTACCATATCCCGAGCCTGTCTGTAGGAGGAGCCACCAGCCTGGTGTGGTCAACCCCCTTTGGAGGCTATGGAAGGGGCCCCTAGATGTTGCTGTACTGGGGGCCTGATATTCTTCTTGACAGCCTTGGTGATGCCACAAAGTCAGTGGTTCTGAGTGATTTGATATGACTGCCTTTCCTGTGGGCATGCAACAGGTGCACTTTAAGCTTTGCATTGCCGGAAAAGTCTGCTTGTCACACAAATAAACAGGCCTTTTTGGTAATGTATGGCGTTGGGATATTCTTTGTAGATATTGCCTCCCCTTCACTGTCACAGGCTTCAATGGTGGCAAAGTGGCTGAAGGAGATCTTTTAACAGGTCACTTGTCTTTGAATGGTTTAACCGTTGTCATGATCTCTGAAAGCAACAGTGGTCTGCATATTATTCTTCTGTTTAAACACCTGTTTGGCCATTGCTTGTACAGTCTGTTTACATATTTTTGTAATGAAATGTAGTTTTGTATTTAAAGCTAAGAAAAGGACTGGAAAAAGGAACAAAATGTGTAGATGATCTGAGAAGTCCGAACTCTTATGGTACATAATCTTTGTAATGCATTAACTAGATAATCTGGTAACGATCTCATTGTATAACTGTATAATTGCCTTTTTGTTCTTCTTGGTTTTGAATTCTGGTTGTACATTTATTTTTTGTTCTAAAATGCATATCTTTGTATAAAAAAACCTGGAAGCTTTTCATTCATTTATTTAGGGTAAACAATTTAAAATTGTAAAGCTGTAAATGTTCTTATACAGTAACTTTTTTGTTTGTGGGAAGAAATATGCTTTAAATATAAATACATATATATATAAATTTATGGTCACATTCCAGCAGTTGATGAGGAATCACTCAAATTATGTTTTATGATAATATGTTTATTTTGTTTTCTGTACAAACTCAACAGTTACCTTTTATCTTGGGAACAAAAACTAAAATCACTTTAAAATTATTTTTCTGATTCAATTGTGACAATTGTATGGTCATTTTTTAATCTATACTTACAAACCCTTTAATATATTGATTATGTCTAATTTATAAAGACTCTGAATACTGTGCAAGAGTTTACATTTGATGATCCTTCTTCTTTAAGTAGATTTGTCCCCTATAAACATAATAGTTGTTCCCATCCTTCTCAGTGGTTAGCGAGGCATGCTGGGAGTTGTAGTTCAAGAACATCACAAAAAGCTACCTTTAATTTACAGCAATGTGTGGATTGCATTGTAGCCTGTTTGTGGAGGTCCCACAATCGTAACCCCTCTTGCTTGTAGGATATTAGCTACTTAATCTATATTTGACTTTGTCAAGCCATCCATGCTCAATAGATTGTACTTTTTGTTCCCAGGCTGAAAGCTAAATGTTGAAGTACACATGCCTGCTTGCCCTCACATCACGCACTTTTGGGGTATAGAACTGGAAGGCAGATAATGTGATTTTCTAGGTGCATGTCCTTAACCACTTCAGGAGGGGCTGGCGCCCAGCCTCGGGTGGAAGATATTCCTATTTTATAATGTACTTATCTGGAATTTTTGCTGCCCTTCTGAGTGAATGTGCTTAAGTATGCATGTGGGGAGGGGTGGTGGTTATGAGCCCTTTGTTTTAATATATGAAGCTGTGGGATCTTTTATCAAATTGAGAGTTGTAATAATTTGATTGCACAACTACTGGAATAAACTTTTCTAGGGAATCTCAGGAACAAATGTACCTCTGTTGTTGTCTCATTTATTTTTCTTTGGTTACATGCTGAGAAGTCTGCCTCTGCCACACATCAAACAAACCTACCACATTACAGTATGAGTACATACATGAACACACAAGCCTGTAGAGTTTACAGAAATAATGTCCTAGGCAATACTCAGTAAGTTGTCAATATCACATGTATGATCACTGCCATTGGAAGTGCACTATCAGCACTTCACAGCTATGGGGTAACTAGTTCCAGTTCAATAAAATACCTTCTAACAGTGGTGGGCATCCTGTAGATTTGGTGGCTGTCTCAGCCTTTTCCAAAGCACTGCACATTACTTCTTTATTTTATCTAAATTATAAATAAATAAAATAAAGCTTAATGACAAAGATACATCTTACATTTATAATGATTCACCTGCAGCTAACTGGGGAGTTAAACTGGGGTGCAATGGGACTCTTTACGATGAAGCACCAAGCACTGGGTGTATGTGAACTGCTAGACAGCATCAACAGTTTAGAGAAGGCCAGTAGTAGCATTGGGGGTCAGTAATATGTATTTATAATAGTAGTGTGCAATGCACAATCGTATGTCAATAATTTGTGTCATCAGTATTAGAAATGCCAACCGTACTAGTAATGCCCAGTTTTATACCAGCAGTTGCAGTAATGGCCAATAATGACAGCAGTAGTGGTAATGCCCAGTAACCATCCACCAGTATTTACCCTGCTATCTCCTTTTCTTCCTCATCCAGTTGCTTGTCCCACCAGTAGCAGAGCAGCCCCAGTGAATTAACTGCTCATTGTCATTGGGTGTGCTCTGAGGGATGTTGTGTCGGCTTTTAATTGGTCAGAGCCACCGGCCAATTAAAAGTAAACAGAACATACCCAACATCATGCAAAACAATGTAGTGCCGCCTGACAATGCTACTGCCAGTTCTCGCTTCTCCCTTTTACCCTTCACCTTCACCCATCATCATTCTTCAGATGGAGGGGAAGCAGCAGTAGAAGGTAAAAATCAAACTACAGCTTTGTTTAGGCCACTCTCATGCTGCAGTGGAAGTTTAGAAGGGCTGCATGTTTGGCCCCAGTATCCTAAAATCTCCTGTGCCTAAGCACTAGACAAGTAAGCAATATTGCATATATATTGCTATATATCCCTTTTTTAATGCAAAAAAAACAACCAAGAAATAAACATTTTACATGAGAATGTTTTAATATTGAAAGTTGTAATATGCCATAGTATTGCTACAATATTTTTCAAGAGTACAGCGCGTAGATCACACCAGTTCATCATCATCATTTATTTGTATGGCGTCACAGATTCTATAGCGCCTGACATAGAAATAGAAATATTAAATGCATGAAATTATAAACCTAATAATGTACATGGGCACAGGGCAGGATAATAAATGGATGGATGTAATTAACCGAACAAATTGCATAGTATACAGAAACAATTCAGCATAAGACATAGCAGTGACCAACAAGGAATGCAGACACTGGACATACATGAAACATAGAGAAAAGTGACAGCTTACATTTTAGATGGATGCCAATTGCATCTAGCAACGTTCCACTATCATTGCAGTGCCATGGGAGGTATTATTGAGACACGATCCATCATGCTTTGAGAATTCCAACTAGGTGTAACTTTCATAATTGTAGCAAATTTTTGCTATTTAATTTTCTGCTGCTCTGTTTTTGCTCAAATTTTCTGTACAGCCATTTTTATAAATGTCCTCGTGCTAGAGCTGAGACTAATGTAGAGACAAGCTAAGTCAAGTGCATCTGCTAAAGTGTATACTCTATACATGCATTTTACCTATATTATTTATATTTTAATTTCAATTCTTATGTCTAAAAGTTTATATTCAATATTATATAAGATTTAAAAGCTTGAATCCACCTGAGAGCAGATGCTCTCACCCAGTACAGATAATGGCACAAAAGAGTAGCAGGTTTTTTACAAAAGGTTGGCACAAGGTGAGCCAGGAGAATTTAGGTATTAATTATGGGAAACAAATCATGAGCTTCATGTAGTCATTTATTTTAAAACAGTTGATCTACTACATGTGTAATGCTATAAATGGAAGGCCATGAAAAGAAATGGGGACATTGCAGCCTGAGTGTGCACATAAGTTTTACTATTTCGTTAGACCGGTCTCCTTTTTATATGAACCTACCACTCTAGGACCGTCGGAACTTATATTGCACAGATAACAGAGATAACTTTAACACCGTAAACACAGTTACCCCATGTTTACTCACTCAATTGTGTGTGTACTCTTCTTTTTATTATTGAATAAATCACTTGTTCTGACCCACAGCACTCTTGCTTCTTCCTTTGTGTGTATGTGTGTTTTTCTGTCTAATAAAAAAGAGAAGGGTTCTAGAATCTATGTGAGGAAGAACTGAAATATACATTATTAGACTTACTTCTTAAAGAGACAGGCTCAAATAATGTAAGAGATGTAAAGCATTTTATTATAAATGGAATATTACCTATATTGGTGCTAAAAACCAAACACCACCTCTAGATTAAAAAGTATGGAATTGCAAACTCTACAAATATCAATAAAACTAAATTAAAATCTGGTTATAAATCAAGTCAACATCAGTCATTTGCTAGTCCATTCTCTTCCCTTTTGTCATTCCATTCTCTACTCCCTTAGGGCCTGATTCATTAAGGAAAGTAAGGCAAAAAATGGAGTAAATCTTCTCCTGGACAAACCAAACAAACAAGGAGGTGCAACTTAATTTATTATTTTGCACATAAGTTAAATACTGTCTGTGAGCAATATGATAAAGCAAATACTTTTGACAGCTTTATTTTTACATTGACATTTAAAGTTGATCTAGGACATTCCCTACCACAACTATAAATCTGCCATCCCATTTTAAATTTACTTCTCTCTCAATGCAACATGCTTTTGCCAATGTGCAATGTTACTCCTTTTGTTTGCTTAAATTTCCTTAATAAATCAGACCCTTAGGGCTAGATTTACTAAGCTGCGGGTTTGAAAAAGTGGGGATGTTGCCTATAGCAACCAATCAGATTCTAGCTTTCATTTATTTAGTACATTCTACAAAATGACAGCTAGAATCTGATTGGTTGCTATAGGCAACATCCCCACTTTTTCAAACCCGCAGCTTAGTCTTTCACCAAACCTCATTGCTCCCGTCCAAAACCCATCCTCTCCCCGTGCCCTCATCTCCATCCCAGATGCAGCCCACCCCATGCACCAGAAACCCTGCCAATCTCATCTATATATCCGCATGTCCCTTTCTCCATTTCTCCTGTGCTCTCTGGAATTCCAGATTCCTCTGCAACAAACTGCCCTCTATCCACAGCCGCTTCAATTCTACCTCTCTTAACCTTCTTGCCATCTCAAAACTTGACTCTCTTCTCTGGATACTGCTTCACCCATTGCTCTCTCCTATGGGGACCTCTCTTTCACCCATCAGTCCTGATAAGTGCCAGGCGGCAGGGTGGGCATCCTCCTATCCCCCAATTGTACCTTTTGTGTCATCTCCCATGAGCCTTCCCTTTATTCACCTGCGCTGAAGTCCACTCTGTTTCTTCTACCCTATCTTCCTCCGTGTCTCAGTCATCTACCGTCCCTAGGTACAACTTCCCAAATTCTTTGCAATTTTGCTGCCTGGCTTCCTCACTACATCTCCTCAGACCTCACCTTCATCATCCTAGGTGATTTTAACATCTCCATTGACAACCCCACTTGCCCAGTGGCCTTAAAACTTATTGTTCTTTCTTTATCCTTTGACCTCTCACAATCGACTTCTTCCCCCACCCACTGTCTCGTTCACTCCCTTAACCTTGTGTTCTCTCATTAGTGTGCTTTTTCTGACTTCTCCAACACACCCTTCCCACTCTCTGACCAACATCTTCTCTTCTTCACTCTTTCCACATCTCCTGCACCCCTCCCCATGCCCAAATCAACTCTTGCTAAATGCAGTCTTGATGCTCTTGATCCTGCTATTTTGCTTGAAACTCTCCTTTACTCTCTATCCACCGTGGCCTGTCCCAACCAGGTGGCCTCCTTCAACCACACCCTCACCATTGCTCTTGACTCTGCTGCTCCCATGTCTTCTTTTAACCTTCACCATTCTAAGCCCCAACCTTTGCACTCCAAATTTACCCGATCCCTTCAAAATGCATATGTACCATCGCAAGCCACTGGAGGAAATTGCGTTCCTTGGCAGACTTCCTTCATTTTAAGTTCATCCTCTTATCCTACAGTTCAGCAATCTCCCTTGCTAAACAATTTTTATTCAAGTCTCTCATCTCTTCAGTCCTCCAGTCCCTGCTGCCTTTTTTCTGCTTTCAAAACACTTCTTTGCCCCCCCTCTCATTCTCCCTTACTGCCTTTGACTGCCTCCTTTTTCACTTTTCCAAAATTTAGTCCATCAGACACGAAAACTCCTCCCATCACTCTTCTGCAAACCCTACCACTCCACCCTCCTCCCCCTCCAGCCACTACCTCTTGTGCTCCTTCCGTCTCACTTCGGGCGACAAAGTTCATTCTCTTATATTATCCTCTTCCCCCTTAACCTGCTGCTTGGATCCCATTCCCTTTCACCTCAATCGCTACCTTTCATTCACTGCCTGTTTCCAACTTGCTCATCTCTTCAATCTTTCCTTCTCCACTGGCATCTTCCCCTCATACTTTAAATATGTTCTTGTCTCACCATTCTTAAAAAACGCAATCTTGACCCCACCTCTCTAACTAACTACGATCCTATTTCACTTCTCCCCTTTGCCTCCAAAATTCTTGAGCAGCTTGTCTGCAACTCTCACCAGCTGACAATTCCCTCCTCGATCCTCTCCAATCTGGCTTTTGTCCACTCCACTCCACAGAACCTGCCTTGTCCAAATTCACCAATGATCTTCTGTCAGCCAAATCCAGGGATAATTTCTACCTCTATATCCTTCTGGTCCTCTTTAGTCTTTGACACTGTGGGTCACCCTTTTCTACTGCACACCCTTCATACCATTAGTCTTTCTGACATTGGCCTTTCGTGTTTCACCTACTACCTCGCCAACTGCTTCTCTGTTTCTATCTCTGGTTCCTCATTCCCCCATCTATCCTTCCCATAGCAGTCCCACAGGGTTCTGTCCTTGGCCCTCTGCTCTTTCCTCTGTACACCTCCTCCCTGGGTGAACTCATCAGATCCTTTTGGCCTATGGCCTCTATGCTGATTACACTCAAATTAACATCTCATCTCCTGATCTCTCCCCTTCCCCTTACTCTCGGCTGTCCAGCTACCTCTCTGCCATCTCCTTCTGGATGTCTTTAAGCTTTCTCAAACTTAATATGGCCGAAGCTGAACTCATTGACTTCCCTCCATCAAGAATATACTTCTCTCCTGACCTTTCTGTCACTGTTGACAACACCACTCTCTGTTCCACAACACTGCCTGGGTGTCATTCTTGACTCCTCCCTCTCTTTCGCCACTCGCATTCAATCTCTTGTCAAATCCTGTCACTTCCAGCTCTGTGACATCACTTGTAAAAGACCCTTCCTCTCCCAGGATGCCAGAATACTGCAACCATCTCCTTTCTGGCCTCTCGAGCTCCCATCTTGCTCCTCTTCAATTTATACTTAATGCCCAGGTAGACTTGTCTTCCTCTGTTCCTGCTCCACATCTGCCTCCCCTCTCTGCTAAGCCTTACACTGACTCCCCTTCCCCTACAGAATCATCTTCAAATGCCTCACCCTCATGTACAAGGCCCTCTTCAACTCTACTGCTTCCTAATCTCAACCTCATCAACAAACATTCTCTCCAACTTTCGCCGGTCGACCAATGACCGTCGCCTTTCCTCCTTTCTGATAACCACATCTCACTCCTGTATCCATGATTTCTCCCGTGATGCCCCTCACCCCTGGAACGATTTCCCTTTATCTATCAGGCTATCCCTTAGCCCATATAGCTTCAAATTGTCATTGAAAACCCACCTCTTCATAAAAGCCTACCAGTCCTCCACTTAACCATTTCACCATGTAATATACCTTACCCTCTTTCATCCTCCATCTCTCCAACTCCTGCTACTTGCCCTCAGATAGCTTTACATTGGCCCATCCCCATGTGTCAACCACTTGACTGCCTCCTTCCCTTTAAATTGTAAGCTCTAGTGAGCAGGGCCCTCTTCCCTCATGTTCTCTTTACCTATAACTTTTGCTCACCAGCTGCACAGCACACAATCTCCTTCGACTCTCTGCCCCTTGACGCCACTCTTACATTATCTTGACACCTCTTTCAGTGGCACTAAATTTGTTAATTGTGCCAACGCTAATGGACACAAGTTTCAGCTTGCGCATTACCCACCGAGGCTATCCGTGTTGAGAGTTGTAGTGTTATTTGTTTACTGTATTGTACTGTTATACCTTGCACCATCTTGTTGTTTGCCCTCTGCACAGCGTTGCGACCACATGTGGAACCCTATAAATAAAAGTTATTAATAATAATGATAATAATAATATACATAAAAATAAAACTACAAAAGAACAAACACTCACATGTGTGAAAAGTCCTTGGAGTCAGACCCCTGTATAGACACAAAGTATGGTATGTTTAGAGGCAGCAGTTTACAATAGTGTATTTTGTTTGAAGACTCCAGATTAGTACTACGGCGGGAAGCAAACATCTAGCAAGCTGGTGGTACTGAAAGACGATTTCTCTGCCCCCATTATAGGAAGTAAAAAGGCCACTTTGCTGAGGATGTATGATGTAAACCTGTTTATTTAGTATCAAAAGAAGATTAGACATGATCAAGACATATAGAGTTAGAACCAATAAGGTACAAATTTCACTCCATTGGCTTATATAAATAAAGTCAATATAGAGGGGTAGTATATGGGATGCATAATTAATGACCTAACACATCAAAATCATTCAAATACACACGTTATTCTTTTTATGTAGGGCTATCTTTGGTGAAATATAAGAAATATCCATGAATGGTATGGTAATTTCCCCCAAACTGGTAGTTTATGTTTTTATGTACATTATTATGCTATATATTTCAGAACTTGGCATCGCCGAGTCTCATAGTATGATTTAGGGGAAGGCTTGGCGACTGAGGTCCACCCCATTTGAAGGCTCCAGCTCTGTTCTTCAGCATGTGCTGGGGCTGGTACGTCCACAGCAAAGTCCTGTACTGCTGCATCAATATTCAAACTGATATGACATAATGCATCATAAACAGGTTTAGGACCAACCACAATCCAGGGACAAAATGACAGGGCCTTTCACAAACAGGTGTGATTTCCACTGACATGCTGTGACTTGTAGTTACCCAAAAGCTGGTGGTCAAAAAGTTGCATAATACTGTTCTGCTTTAGAAGAATTGAATCGGACCAGTATTATACAACCTGTTGCTGCCATGGTAGGAGGGGAGTTTTCTTTGGGAATATGAAAATCAACAAGGGTAAATCAGAGTGGTATAGTAGAAAGGACCGGTGGAGGGCCCCAAACAAGTATTTTGTCTAGGACCCCAACAACTGACAATGTCCACAAAGTGTTCTAGTTCTAAAGTATTAATTGATGTTCTATTCCCTCTCATCTTTTATATTTACTTTAGAGAACAATAACTAGGGAATTTCCAGCAGTATAACCACTCCCATGACTACAAGAAGCTGCAATGGCATACCGTGGAGCTGTACACTACAAAAAAAAAATGTGATAGGTAATGATTGCAGGTAATGGATACATTTGTGTGGATGTTTAGAAAGAAAAGATGGTGAAGCAAAATAATTATTATGGATTAATCTGTATATTTTTGAGAAAAGGAAAATGTATCTGTATTACACTGCGTTATAGCCCTGTATGTACCCTATAATGTCCAGAGCTGTCCTTTCTCATGGCATTCTGTCCAATCTGATTTGAAACAAAAAACGGAATTTCTCTTTGAGATAATTTATTTTCTAACTGCCTGTCTGCTTATCTGAGATATTACACTTCTCTTCCAGGGTTTACACACTTCTCATTTTCTGTTTGCACTGCGTAACTTCATGTGACATTTGTCAATCTAATAGTCTTTTGTGTCTTGACATCTTCATTACATGGCACTGGGGTCATGAGTTCAATTCCCGACCATGGCCTTATCTGTGAGGAGTTTGTATGTTCTCCCCGTGTTTGCGTCGGTTTCCTCCCGGTGCTCCGGTTTTCTCCCACACTCCAAAAAACATACTGGTAGGTTAATTGGCTGTTAACAAATTGACCCTAGTGTGTGTGTGTGTGTGTGTTAGGGAATTCAGACTGTAAGCCCCAATGGGGCAAGGACTGATGTGAGTGAGTTCTCTGTACAGCGCTGCGGAATTAGTGACGCTATATAAATAAATGGTAACGATGAAACCGTGATGATGGTGCCAAATGGTGTCACAAGTGTCTTAAAATAATATATATATATATATATATATATATATATATATATATATTGTCCAAACTTGGGGTAGATACCCTTGAAAGTTGCAAGTACTTTGCTTTAAGTTTTTTACTTTATCAGTGCCACATTTTATTGTTTGTACATAGGCTTCATATGTCTGTTCTCTGGGTGCCAACACCAATTTGCATATGTATAACAGCTGACTCCCAGTCTATTACCTGTACAAAGGGGCGGGTTAGGATCTTAAAGTGGCTCTGCATAAAAATCTGAAAGTGGCCTCGCATAGGTGGGACCAAATAAATTGTAGGCAGGGCCAATACAAAAGTAGGTGGTGTTAGCACACCGTTACCCTTCATCACATCAGTGTTAACTGAGGCTAATGCAGCACACAATGGTAGACGGACCAAACACACAAGTAGGCAAAGCATTGAACTGGCAGGTGCTGCAAACACAAGTAGGCAGAGTCAGTACACCAGTGGGTAATATTGGTTATTTGAGTGGTGCAGCTTAATACATCAGGTAGTTATAGTAATAGTAGTTGAGTATGGGAATATGTTGCTGTTGGATAAAGCCCAGTCACTGTAAAATAAATAATTCTAACTGGGGTCTTATCCATTGTCAATCTCCCACCGCTGCAAAACTCTCCCTATCAGTAGTTAAAGAAAAAAATCACATTGCCTCTACCTACCTGTACACAAAACTTTAGGCTCTCTCAACCATTATGGTGGGTATACCCTTACCCCCAAGAAAAGGTTCCACCCTCCCAATGCCCTCAGCACCTTTTTGGGGGTCAGGGAATGCTTTCAAAGATAAAAAGCACACAGTAACTGTGATTACTGGGGGGGAAAAAACACCTTGTGCCATTCAAAATGTATTGCAAGACAAAGCAGTACTATACCAGTATTAGTGATTGATTGTGCTTGCCATGCAATAAAGACAGCATCCTCGTGACTGCCATACAATGCGTACGGATCCTAGTAACTGATATACAAAACAGAGAACATCCTAATAACTGCCATAAAATACAGAGAACATCCTTATAACTGATATTCAATGCAAAGAGCATTCCAGGGACCAATATATTAGAGAGTATCCAAGTGACCTCCATCCATACAACACAGAGAGCAAACTAATAACCTCTATAGAATTCAAAAAACATCCTAGTTGACCACCATACAATACAGATAGAAAACTGGTGCCCGCCATACAATACAGAGAGCAAACTAGTAACCTCTATAGAATTCAGAAAACATCCTAGTTGACCACCATACAATACAGATTGGAAACTGGAAACTCCCATATAAAACAGAGAGCAAACTAGTGACTGCCATACAATACAGAGAGCATTGTAGTGACCACCATGTAATAGAAAAGGCATTTTTGTGACTGCCCCACAATATCATTCCCCTCATCATTAATTAACCCCTCCTCAAAATCATTAATTCCTTAAGTGTCATGATAACAACCCTATTCCACATCATTAATCCTTTTTCTAATCATGAACACCATTATAATCTTTTTAAAGCTTCCAGTCTGTAATAACAGACTGGAAACTTTAAAAAGAGGGTGGTGCTTGAAATCATTGTCCTTCCTCTGTTACCTATGGTTATCTGCAAGGTAACATGTGCAGTCATCATTGCTTTGCACAAAAAGGGCTTCACAGGCAAGGATATTGCTGCTAGCAAGATTGCACATAAATCAACTATTTATCGGATCATCAAGAACTTCAAGGAGAGAGGTTTGATAATTGTGAAGAAGGCTTTAGGGTCTTTTAACTCAATCAGCATGACAGAGTGATCTCCAGCCTTGTCCTCGTCAACACTCTCACCTGTGTTAACGAGAGAATCACTCTCCTGATGTCAGTGGGTCCTTTTGTGGCAGGGCTGAAATGCAGTGGAAATGTTGTTTTTGGGATAAAATTCCTTGTCATGGCAAAGAGGGACTTTGAAATTAATTGCAATTAATCTGATCACTCTTCATGACATTCTGGGGTATATGCAAATTGCCATCATAAAAACTAAGGCAGCAGAGTTTGTGAAAAATAATATTTGTGTCATTATCAAAACTTTTGGCCATGACTGTACTAACTTACTGGTTTAATTAAACATAATAATTATTATGGATAAAGCTGCAGGGCCATCACTGTGGCGGTGTGAGATTGTCGCAAAGATAAATGTGGTGCAAGAAATTAATATTTCAGTCTAATTTGGTTACAGTTGAGGGCTAGGGGGCGTCAGATTTCCTTCTTGCCTATGTGCTAAAATTGCTGTATATTTATCAGAAAGGGAAAAGCAATTTGTATTATACTTAGTTGTACTGATTAATGCTGTCAGTCCCCTGACAAAATATAGGAACGTAATAGTCCCAAAATGGCTATTTAAGTTCCTATATTTTGCCAAGGGACAGACTATAGTATAGATTTAACAGTGCTATATAATATTGTAGTAGTATATTCATTTTATGCTCATTTTATTTTATACATTTGGCTCATATTATTAGTCTTGGTGCCAGATATGTCTCAATTGTTTAAAATCACATAGGTTCCCTCTCTAATAAATGAATACATTTTTCATGCTGTACGTAGGAAGTATGACTGTATGAAACCACCTACTCTTCTGTTTAACCCACGCACACTCTTTGATAAAACTACGTTCCTTTTTGGTCTGGCACATTATGTGTGCCGCAGGGAATAAGTTCTGGTTTATAACTTTTTGAACTGTCTATCTTTGAACTAGTGAGCTATTTGCCCTATTTAGGCACCCTTATGTCCACATTAAATCCACAAGAATACTTTTTGGCTGGATTGTGGAACATAAAGCTTACATTATTGTGAGTTGGGGGAGCTTGGGTAATACCAACGCTCTTCTAGATCCCGACCTCACCCCTAATTCCAACACACTGCCACAACACCCTGGGGCTTTTAAATGGCAACAGTGGCAATAGTGGTGTGGGGACTCTGGGGGTAAGGGGATAACTGGGCAGTATTTCTGTCCACCCATGAACACTGCTGATTACCTGGCCAATAAGGAGGGGTGAGTATGGTATGTCATCTTCCAGCATGCAATCATCTCCCATTAGTTGTTTAATAGAGGGGATGAGCATGCTCAGTGCAACCATAAAGATTGCTCTAGACCCAAATAGCCCTCACTAGAACACTTGACAAAGATGACACAATAACGTTCTCAAATACATATTTAGGCTCAGAGACACCCCAGGCTTCTTGTCATTGATGGATTATGGCTATAATTTTCAGGACAATACCTTACTGTGATGTAGATTAGAGCTGCCAAGTATTTACATATACAGGGCTGCATTTGTGTTAAAAGTTGTTAGATTCTTACAGTTCAAATGATGCAAAATAAAATGATGTCATGCACTATGGAGTCCATGGAGGTTGTTAGGTAAAATGGTGCCACAGAGAAGACTCTGAGGGAAGCATCCAGAACCCAGACCTCTATCTGGACAGCCCTGAAGTATATAGGACAGTTACATACACCTTTATTTGTGTATTGGTATGTTATGGGCTGCCAGCTTATATTAGTTCACCTTATATATGTTCAGGGGTCTTCTACGGGGCACATACAGGGTTGCGGAGGAAGATGTCAAACTGGCCAGACACTGGCATAGCAAGCCTCATGCCTCAGTGATATCCCTAGTGAACTGATAGGCTGCATGTTCATGAATATTAATTCTGTCCACAATATGGCTGCCTCCACTGTGTGCAGACAAAGTTACTATAGGTACTTATATAGCTGCTATAAAATAATTCTGACATTTGACTTAATGACATTAATAACATTTGAGCAAAAAGCTGTTATATGCCTATTCCTGTATTAAATAGAAAGTAACTAAACGTCTCTTTTGTCTCAACAGACTTATGTGTCTCCATGATATCTCTGCAAGATGTGCCAGATATTGTCTCCTCCGAACTGAAAGATGTATGTTCCTGATAAGCTGGGAACCTCATACTCTTACATTTTTACAAAATCAGGTTTTGTATATGTAGGAGGATGTTGATATGTGAAGCGATTGGGACAGTAGCCTACGGGGTGACGAGGGCAAGAACTGATATGTAACCTCACTCAAAGATAACATCAGGAGTCTGTTCCTCTTTCAGTTGACTGATGGAACAGTTGTGTCTGTGGTTTCAGTTGTTTCTTTATTTGACATTTTAGGCAGAATTAGGGCAAGCACTTATCTAAGGAAAGACATTGCAGTTTCTTATCAGTAAGTTTGGAAGTATCAGCAAAGTGGCTAGAGATGCACTATCTATCACCATATTAACTATTTTACTTCCATCTGGTTCTGTAAAGCTCGTCCCAAATAGCATATGGATACCAACTGTGAAAAGAAATCATTCATGCCCTCATTTTAAACAGATGCATCCCCCTCCAGGTGGAGACCAAATTTGCAGATGTCATTTCATGTGGTGGAAAGTGGGTTATTGACATCAAAAGTAAGCTGCTCTCCTAGGAAAAACATTTAAAAAAATATTAAACCTACAAATGTTTATCATTTGTTATTATCTCTTGTTTTCCAAGTAAGCTTAAAAAAGAAATAGAGAGAAAACAATTCCCTGAACATCTTGAATGTAAAATATTTAAAAAAAAATTATATACTGTAATATATATATATATATATATATATATATATATATATATATATATATATATATATATATATATATATATATGCAGTAGATGGGTTTGGTTACAAAGTTATGTCAAACTGGTGGGACCTGGGGACTGAATAGATATAGACACCTGGATCTGATGAACACAATTGGTGTTTTTTACTTAACTAGAAGTCCATGAAATTGGAATGATTATGACTGGAATTTCATTGATTATTGTGTACACTGTCATCAAGTACAAGTGGGTTCATGAGTTACTGATAGTTCATGAATAAAAGATGGTTTGCAATAAAAAATTGTACTAAAATGATTATTTACAAATGTGCAAAGCATATGCCTCCCACAGTGAATATGCCATGTACACTTATTTTTGTGCAAATGCCCCCTTTTTTGTGGGAAGCAATTGAATTTGCAAACTAGGATGGCAGCATTTGATGGGAGGAGCTGCGCAGAAAGGGGTGTTCCCTGCTGAGAGTTAGTTAGGCACATGACATGCTCTTAGTTATACACTTGCATGTTCTATCATATTAATATTGGGCTACATGACAAGGTACTACTGCTACTTTGGGCACCAGTTCTTCCTCAATTTAGAAATTGGCCCTCTGCCTTGGCATTTCCACCAACGGATGGGACTTGCTAGGCACTGTCAGACAGTAGCTACTGGTAACCTTCTCTGTCTTGTTCATAGTCCATAGTGTGCTTCACATTCAATGAACATTAGCAGCCAATTAGAGATCACTGAATGAACTCTGTAGGACCCAATTGCCTTGTCTAGTGACCCCTCTTGGGGTAGAGGAAACATAGGAAGGAAGATGTCCAGGTGTTAGCATAGTGCAGTTTGGGACCTGGATAGAAAGCCAAGTGCAGTCAAAGCCTAGACTGAGGATACTACTTATATTAAGACACAATTATAATGGAGGTCTCAGATCCTCCAACTAAAATACTACCAGGCAACACACTTGGCCCAATCCATCCTATGACACTCCTCCCCTCACCATAAAATATGGAGATCATTGAAGGCAGACCTACTAAAGTTATTTTCTCCATACACCTTATTTTGGATACCAAAATAAGGTGTGATGGGATGCATGTCAGTAAAATGTGTGTGTGTTCGATGGGATGCATGTCAGTAAAATGTGTGTGTGTGTGATGGGATGCATGTCAGTAAAATGTGTGTGTGTGTGATGGGATGCATGTCAGTAAAATGTGTGTGTGTGTGATGGGATGCATGTCAGTAAAATGTGTGTGTGTGTGATGGGCAGCATGTCACTAAAATGTGTGTAGGCTATTTAATGGTGAAATGCAGGAGGGGGCTAGTTATTTAATGGGTGCTATTTTGTTTTTGGGGTGGTGGGGGGCAATATAATTTATTGGTGGGGCTGTTTGGATGGAAGGAAATAGGTTTATATATTAAATGTGCTTGCTATCTAATGTCAAGGTTGGTTGTAGGGAAATAGAACTATTTAGCAAATGTGAATATTATTATTTTAATATTGGGGCTGGAAGGGGGCCTAATTATAAAATGTGGGTGCTATTGATTTAACACTGAGACTGGTTGGAGTTTTCTAAATGTTATGTCTGCGAACTGTCCTGAATCTGGAGGGACAGTCCCGAATTTGGGTGACTGTTTCACTTAGGACAGTTGGGAGGTATGTCCCGCTTCACCGTGTACTGCTCGTGAAGGCAGAACTATGTGCACCTAACAGTAGTGCACACAGTATTTTCTGTGTATTTGTCTAAAATGACAACAATGCTACATCATAGGGGGTTACCCTGTCTAAAGTGCCCAGGCCCCCTAGAGCCTTAATCCAGCTCTGGGCCTGGGCATAAAAATATATATATGGATTAAGCAACACTAAAATAGCCTCTTTTTATATAGATAAATATATATGTGGTACCAAAAACCAACCTTTAAGGATGGGCTGCTACTTATGGGCCAGTGCTGTGTGCTTGCCCCCCGGCCTAAAGTCTGCCAGCCCTCCCCTGTCTTACCTATAATAAATACCTCACATCACGTCTGGAAACTCATAAAACACATATTATATGCGTCCAAGTGCTGAATTGCATCCTCCTGGAAGAATACAAACGTTCCAACAGTAACAGCTACAATTAATAGCATATGGTCCATTTATCACATGGACCATAAGCTATGGTCCATACCCTACATAACACCATACTTGCCAACTTTTTTCAGATGGCTTCCGGGAGCTGCGGGAGGGAGGTGGGCGTGTAGGGGGCGGGGATCCGGAAATCGCATAATTTTAGCCCCGCCCCTGTGACATAATGACACAAATCGCGTAATTTTACAGCGGGGCCAAACGCAGCGATTCCCGGGGAATCGCGGAGTTTGAACAAAATCTGAATCTGTTCACTGATAGGTAAACTATGTAAAATATAATAATATTCTATGTCAGGTGTTACAACTGTAACCACATTCACTACTCCAAGAGGTAGAAGTCCCCCCTACTACCTCCCCTCCTCTCCTTGTAAGCCCCCAGTTGTATCTCTCTCTCTCTCCCCCCTTAGTTACTCATATGTATGCAGGGCCGGACTGGCCATCTGGCACTTCTGGCAAATGCCAGAAGGGCCAATGGCAGTATGGGTCCGGCTCCCTGTGATACCCCGATTAAATAAAAACGTTATGACGGCTCTGTGCGCCGGCCCGGCTCCTGCATAGGACGAGCTGCAGTGGAGGCAGCTGTCAGTGTTGAGGTAAGTGTAGAGAATATGTGTGCAGGGAGGGGGGGGAGGCAAACGGAATATGTGTGCAGGGAGGGGGAGACAAACGGAATATGTGTGCAGGGAGGGGGGGAGGCAAATGGAATATGTGTGCAGGGAGGGGGGGAGGCAAACGGAATATGTGTGCAGGGAGGGCGGGGAGACAAACGAAATATGTGTGCAGGGAGGGGGGGGAGACAAACGGAATATGTGTGCAGGGAGGCAAACGGAATATGTGTGCAGGGAGGGGGGGGAGACAAACGGAATATGTGTGCAGGGAGGGGGGGGAGGCAAACGGAATATGTGTGCAGGGAGGGGGGGGAGACAAACGGAATATGTATGCAGGGAGGGGGGGAGACAAACGGAATATGTGTGCAGGGAGGGGGGGGAGACAAACGGAATATGTGTGCAGAGAGGGGGGGAGACAAATGGAATATGTGTGCAGGGAGGGGGGGGAGACAAACGGAATATGTGTGCCGGGAGGGGGGGAGACAAACGGAATATGTGTGCAGGGAGGGGGGGAGAGAAACGGAATATGTGTGCAGGGGGGGAGAGGGGCAATAAATGTCTGCGGGGGGGAGAGGGGCAATAAATGTCTGCAGGGGGGGGAGAGGGGCAATAAATGTCTGCGGGGGGTAGGGGGGTGAGTGAAAGTGCAGGCGGAGGGGGGATGAGTGAAAATGTCTGCAGGGGGGTGTGAGTGAAAATGTCTGCAGGGGGAAGGGGGGTGAGTGAAAATGTCTGCAGGGGAAGAGGGGGTGATTGAAAATGTCTGCAGGGGGAAGAGGGGGTGATTGAAAATGTCTGCAAGGGGGGGCAATGGCTGTAGGAGGGGGAAAATAAAAATGGCCAATGTGTGTGGGAACAGTATATGACTATAATGTGTGTGGGGGACAGTTTATGACTATAATGTGTGCTATTAAGTGAATGTGGGGCTGTTTGGGGAAAATGAGGTCTAATTATGAAATGTGATTATGAATTATTTAATGCCTGGGATGTTTGTGGGAAATGGTTATTTTTATTAAACATAAATGCTATTTAATTTCTTGCTGAGGTTGTTTGGAGGGAGGGAAATAGATTTATTTATTAAATGGGAATACTATTATTTTAATGTTGGGACTTGGAGTGAGGCCTAATTTTATAACGTGGGTGCTATATTGAGTTAACATCGGTGCTGTTTGGAGTTTTCTAACTTTCATGTACCCATTTTTTTTATTCCAAATAGGGCCCCCAACATTCCAGGATCCAGACAAGCAGCAACTGATCTAAAGACACCAGCAGCCACAAGTGGTGACAATGACAAGATAGGTAAGAGAGACCAGGACAGTCTGCCAACTGTCCTGAATTTTGTGGGTGACTGTCCCGCTTAGTCAGGATTTGGTCTGACTGCAAGGACAGTTGGGAGGTATGTCCCACTTCACATTGTATTGCTTGTGAAGGCAGAACTGTGTGCACCTAATAGTAGTGCTCACAGTATTGCCTATGTATTTGTTGAAAATGTGTCTAATAACCATATTACATCATAGGAGCCCCCTGTCTTAAGTGCCTAGGGCCCCCTGAGTCTAGCTCTGGTTAGCAGAAGGGAGCGGATAGCTACTCCTAGTCCCTGGATAGGACACAGCCTGCAGAGCAAGCCGAGGAGCTCTAAATCTCATGAGATTTATTAATCTTGTGAGACTAAGAGTTTCCCTGCTCACTCTACAGGAAGTTACCATCCTGATGGATGTCAGCAGCATCAGAAGCATAGATAAGTACAGTGGACTGGGGGTGTTGTAATGTGCTTCTGGTATGGAGGGGTGGCATGATAGGGAGGGCCTGATAAATGTAATGTTTTATTATAATATATGTAATGTGTGTATCAATGCCCCATCTTGACCACGCCCCCAACATAATGTGGCCACGCCCTTAGCGGCACAATTTTTTTTCATGCTCATCAACAGAGATGGGCCTGTATGCTTGAAATGCCAGGGCTGATTTTTAGTCCCAGTCCGGCCCTGTATGTATGTAACATTTGTTTAAATTGTTTTTATTTCTTATTTCTAAAAAATAACTAAAAATTATTTCTCCAAAAAAAAGAAAGACGATTCCAGTAAAAGGGACACATTGATACTTATACACGCACAAAGCACTGTGTAATAATATAATTTTTCCACAGATAATAAGTTCTCTTTAATGTACAAATTATTCAGAAGACTTCACATGTGAACTATTAAATAAATAAAAATATCTTCATGAAAAACCTGTTTTGTAACATCATAAATTGCTGGTGACAAGGAATGAAATGGTTGATTTAGCTAACGGGAAGAATGTTAAAATAGCATGACTCTTTGATTTTGAGCGGCCTTGCAGATCCTTCAAAAGAAGACACTGCCTTTCCTGCTGTGACATCAATGTATGGGATTTAAAGATTGTGTTTGTGTATTAAGGTATAATTGACATTCAGTTGTCAACAATACAAACAACTGTATACTGTGCTGCTGTCTAGATTAATGTTAAAGAGACCTTACACTGAAACTTTATTTGATGATACTAATTGAAATCCAAACATAGTTTTCAGGAACATATTAAAGAAAAAAAATCCCTTACCTACTGAAAGGCAAAACTTTTTTGTATTTTTTTGGTCGGAGCCGGATGAAGAGCAAATGAAAACCAGACACGGTAGTAGTTTAAGGAATACACATACATAAATTTGCTAACGATGCATTGTGTATGATTATATCACTAATTCTCACACACATAAATTTACTAGCAAGACTCACTCACGATTATACAAAGAGTGCCCACATATTTTGCCAGTGACCATTCATGGCTATATCAGCAGAGCCCACATATAGGACCATTGTGTTAGCATGCCAACATACAGTATATACTAGCAGTGTCATTTTCTGTTCCAAAAAGTTGCCTGCAAAAAGAGCATATTTTGGCCCATATTCAGAGCAGTACACATCTCAAGATGCGTCCAGCTTCTAATCAGTAGCTTATACACCAGATATATGCCAAGCATAAAAATAACATGTTTATGCCCATATGCAGGACCTTGTCTATGAGCACTTCATTAGTAGCATATGTACAATCATTATGCTGTTTTATGTTATTAAACTCCCTGTATTGTATCAAGATAACATTTATATCAAGGAAACAGCTACTTGTGAAATAAAATGTAATGCAACAAAACACACGAAAAGAAACGTCCGTGAGATATGAACAAACTGCCACCAGCTGCTACGGTGATTACGCAGTGGGTCCAAGCAGCAGCGACTAGCTGTTATTACTGTTCGTCATTATCATCAGCATGTATTTGCACTAGCACTGTGATTTGTGAATCTGCAAACAGCCAAACAAAAGTGGTCGACTAGTGTTGCTGATCGTCATTAGTATATCATTATTAGTAATTACTTGAGGGGAAGAACTCCCGTAAATGATGCAGCTCCAGAGAGGCACTTGTACTCCTGTGAACAGGTCTGTATCGGGCTCTCTTACCAGAACATCCCCTGCCCAACTCTGAATCAAGTCCCAGGTCCCACAGGGGTTGCTAGCTAACTAGCTTGCATGATGGGACTAGTGATATCACTGTGACCACAACATTATATCATCTTCAATGAAGTCACTGTGAAGTAGGTCAAGTCATTCCCAACAGTGTGAAAATAAAGTCTGATTGCAATAACAATGAATAGGATTAATAAAATAAATGGGGCAATCCTTCTTACCTTACCTATTAGTTAATCCATAACTGATTTTAATACAGAATTATTGTAACACAACCGATAATTAAAGTGAAAAATTCCATCAAGTTTTCACCATGAAAATATCATAGGGACCCACCTCAGTGGCAGATTTAAACAAGCAAGTCCCTCAGCAAGCCATGGGACATACTTTTTTATGCATCCATAGATCTATCTGACTTTCTTTAAATAAGTTCTTCTGCATGTTATTTTTTTGGTCTAAAAATAACCTAATTTATTGCTCCCCCTGTTTCTTGGATAAGTGAGTTAATTCTACAGCTAATAAATGTCAACGAGCACTGCCTTCCCCTGGGATGTGTGCTTTTATCAGACACACACCATCCAGGGTGCCAGACAACGCACTAAAAAGATTGATCGAAATTCCTAGCAAAGAAGGCAGTTTGGTGTCTATCTGTATATTACACCCTACACTTATAGTTAAATGGCTAAAAAAGCAGCCTGCAAACACTGTACGATCAATAGAAATGCCCAAAGCACCTTTTCTGTTTGACTGTAGTGTACACCCAAACCTTCTTAGTGCAAATCATGAAAAATACAGTTTAATCCCTGGTAGGCCGTCCTTAATTCTAACACTTGCCTGCAAATTATACAGACAAGCCTGCTTGTCTTCCTCTCCTTCTTTGACTATTGGCAATGTAGCTATCGTCTTTGGGTGTATATTACACCCTACACTTATAGTTAAATAGAAAAAAAGCCAGCCTGCATAGACTGTACAATAAAATAGAAATGGACAAAGGCAGTTTGGTGTCTGTCTGTATCTGACCCCCTCCACTTGTAGTTAAATAGAAAAAAAGCCAGCTTGCATAGACTGTACAATAAAATAGAAATGGACAAAGGCAGTTTGGTGTCTGTCTGTATATGACACCCTCCACTTGTAGTTAACTAGAAAAATAACCAGCCTGCATAGACTGTAATAATGTCAGCACCAGAAAAATAGCTTTTTCAAAGAGGGGACATACCGTATTCAAACAGATACAACACACTGACACCCCAAGCACTTGTAGTGCAAATTCAGAAACATATAGTGCTGCTAGATAATAATTTCAGCACCAGAAAAATTGTTTTTTTTCAAAGATGGGAATATCTGACACCCCAAGCACTTGTAGTGCAAATTCAGAAAGATATAGTGCTGGTAGATAATAATTTCAGCACCAGAAAATGGCTTTTTTAGAACTAGGGAATATCTGACACCCCAAACACTTGTAGTGCAAATTCAGAACTATATAGTGCTGGTATCTAATAATTTCAGCACCAGAAAATAGAATTTTTGGAAACAGGGCAATATGTCACACCCCAAGCACTTGTAGTGCAAATTCCAAAATATATACTGCTGGTATAATACTATTTCCGCAGGCAGAAAATAGTTTCTTGAGGAGGGAATATGACACCCCAAACAGTTGGTAATGTTTGCAAAAATGCCCCCTTTATCCTCCTCTCTTCCTGCTGTAATAAGTGCTCTCTCCCTGCTCTAATGCTGCGACCTAACCCTTCTCTCTCCCTCTGTCAAATGGCGCTGGATTGCTGTGGAGGTGGATATTTATGCATTTGAATCATCGCGAGAACCAAGCTCTGAGATCCGATGACGTCACGATGACGAATGTTCAATCATAGTTCCATAATCATAAATCAAGTTGATTGCAAAGTTCAAATGAGAGTCCTAAACCTAATTCTGCCGAGCTTTTCTAACCCACTTGTTCTCTAAAAACCAAACGTACGTTTTGCTATAGCTTCATCTTCGAGGAAAAGGTAGTATAGGTAGGTAGTATCTTTTTTCTTTCTTTTTGTCTAACAATTCCAATATTGTCATACATTAATTGATATTCAAATTAGTCAACCAACTTCACATTACAACAGGATTTATGAACCCTTCTAATTTAAATCTGTATTAATAATCACCTTTAGATCCACATGAAACCTACATGCATATATTAAAAGCAACTGAGTAAATAATTACATCAAGCATGGAAAATGTGATCATGTATTAGGACAAAAAAATGACGTATTGTATATAATTACAAATTATGTTAATATAGTCGTTGATGGAAACCCATACAGGATCACCATACCTGATGAAAAAATATAAATTAAATATAATAATATCAATCCTAATGTAATATATTACTGGTGTGTGGCAGTAACATACATAAATAAATAAAAATACATAATAAATATTGATATTTCAAATTCATTGACTACACAAAGATACGGAGAACATATTTGCTGTACTTTCAATAAAATAAAGAAAATCAATCCACCCAAAAAGACTAGAGCCAATCTAAATATTATTAACTTCAATCATGTCATTTAATCCTTGGGGCACAAGGGTCCTAAGCCTAAAAATCCATTAGGCCTCTCTCCTATAATGATTAAATCCCCCCTCTATTTGTTATGCCAGTCTGTCAATGACTTTAATTCTCCCATTCCTAGTATCTCCATTCTGGTATAAAAAGACATGGTTAGACTATAAGTTTTGACCTGTTTAGGCATATTTTGACGATGTTCCAGTAATCAAACATGTAATGGTCTCATCGTTCGTCCAACATATTGCATACCACAACCACAAGTAATGAGGTAAACTATATAACTAGAACGACAATCAAAATATTATATGATTAAGAATTTGTCCTTAGACACAAAGGATACAAATTCACAACTAGTGTGGTCAATAAAATTACATGTTATACATTGGTTCCGTCCACATCTATAGCACCCATTAGATCTAACCAACCAATTGATGGAGCTATTTTCAATATTTATTTATTCTCACAGATTTCTCATTACTGCAAAACAACTTTTTCTTCAGATTTCTAGCTCTTCGAAAAACAATATTTTTACCTCTTTTAATTCAAGTGCCTATAAGATCATCATGCTCCACGATAGCGGAATTCTTATCAATAGCTCTCCTAATCCTTGATGCATACGTATTGTATTGGGTTACAAAAACCATTGATCTATCAGCCTTTATATCTAGATTTTCTTTCTTTTTGTAAACAAAGAGATCATTACGATTCACAGACTTAACTTCCCCCAAAGCTGCATCTAGCAATGATTTCAGATATCTCGGTTACAATAAAGATAGAGCAACTCAGCCTCTCTCTCAAAATCTTCAATTAGAAAACAATTTCTTTGAACCCGCAAAAACTGACCCCTTGAAATATTATCATTCCATTTTCTAGCATGACTGCTCTTTAGTGAAGGTAATTAAATGTACCAACACTCTTAGGATTTCGCTATGATTTTGTTATCCCTTACCGATAGTGCAACATCCAAAAAATTAATACATATAGGATCCTGGTGGCCAATAAACCTAATACCAAAATGGTTCTGATTAATGTTAGATAGAAAAGCCTGTGTAGAATCCTCATCACCGTCCCAAATTAAAAACAAATAATCTATAAATCGGCCATAGAGAATCAGGTTCGCCCCAAACCGCAACCCACAGATATACCGCTCTTCAAAGAGGACCATAAAGAGGTTTGCATAGCTCGGGGCAAACCTGGTTACTATAGCCGTGCCCTGTGTCTGTAAATAATATTGGGTATCACAAACAAAATAAACTTTATTAAAGATAATATAAAGCCACACAATTTAGTATTCAAACCATCATCTTTTCTTATATAATAATCCACCGCTTCCAAGCCTTGGTCATGAGGAATATTTGAATATAAAGCCTCTACATCACACGTCATAAAACGATATGACTCTTTCCAATTGATCGTATGAATCAGATGGAAGAAGCTAGCCGTGTCCTTAATATATGATCTCAATAAAGGAACAAAACTTTGTAAATGTGAACCTACAAATAAAGATAAATTACTTGTGAGGGAACCAATGCCAGAAATAATAGGTCTCCCAATCAGACTTGCCCTAACCTTGAATGTTTCAAACACTCCCTCCAAACTCACCTTTTTACACTTACCTACCTGGCCCCATCTTAAGACAATTCCCTCCACATGCTCCACCTGCCAGTACCTGGTATATAGTGGTGATGGATTATATCACTTGCCTACTGTGTTAAAGGTCTCCAATTTCCACAAGGTTTGGGACCCTTGGTGTGACTTCTAGCATTCTTCCCTCCACTCTAACTACCCCGTTCTTCCTCCCATGCTCTTTACCTTCTGCGGCTGATGACCGAGTCATTAGTACTTCCATCCCTAGACCCTGCTCCCCACACTCGCTTGTTATTTACTTCTTCCTTATCCTGCTGGGTGGTGGTTGGGCTGGCCAAACCATATCCTGGTCTCTTTTTCTCTGCTATCGTTTGCCCCTTTTCTTTCTCTCCCCTCCTCTCAGGAGTTTTCTTTTCTCCTCATCTTGGTTCCTAGTCCTGATCTCTCCTTCTCCTCACCTGTCCTTCACCATTATAAATAAAAAAAATCTCAACAATACGTGGCGCCTTCAAGATTTATTATCTTGATTTTTATTCTTACTATTGATATAGATCTGTCATACAACACCTTAGCCCAGTGGATCCCAAACTTTTTCAGTTCAAGGCACCCTTAGGGTCTCCATAATTTTTTCAAGGCACCCCTAAGCCAGAATAATTACCAAGTAGTTCCCCGTCTTGCTTACCACTGGCCCTGGCCGAGGCACCCCTGTGAGATCGACAAGGCAACCAAAGGGAGCCTAGGCACACAGTTTGGGAACCACTGCCTTAGCCATTTATATCAGGCTTTCTAGTCATACCTCTTTCAAATGGATATGCTATGTCTACCAATAGATAATTAAGTGGGAGCAGATTATTTAACTGGTTGGGAGGGGTATGAAAGTACTGATAATTCACTAAACACAGATTATATAGTCATATTTGACAAATAATCAGAGTACCAAAGAAGCTAAATAACTGCATGGATGGATTTGTGTCCCTACCAACACCGTATGAAGACTCCCTATTAATTTTAATTTCTGCCCTTATGACCTCCACTTCTTTCTGCCATGATAAAAATGTTATTTTTGGGATCGATAGAGTAAAAAAAACAAAAGAGAAAAGTTTAGTGTTACAAGGTTTTGTGACTTTGAATTTCAAAGAAATATACAAGCGGAATGCAAATTTTGCAATGAACATGGTAAATAATTTCTAGAGAGGTTTATGCAGATCTACGTGTAGAGCAACAGGATCACTCTCTAGTTTGGCTTACTACGTGGGTCCAAGCACAGTACTATATTATTTAAAGGGTGGGGAAAGAGATGGCTGTCTTTTTACTTTATTTGAAATGTATTTATTTGTCCATCAAATGATTACTTCAGATATGACAGATGGCAGCGACAGAGTAATGTGGAACCATTCAGTTTGTTGAATGCATGGAAGACAGTGAAAGCTATTACTGCATTAAAAATACTTTTATAATTCCCATACCTAGGCCTTGAAGACATAACAGTTGGTTCTAGTGAATAGATGACCTTCTCTAGAGAGGGATGAGGTGAAACTAATTGTCACAACATTCTTTCACAATTGCTCATTGCAAAGGATAATTTTATATAGATTTGTGACATGCTAGAATACATTATACAAGTATAATTACAGACTTGTTTTCTATATATAAATGACAAGCCGTCAAAAACTGAGTTACTGTTACATTCTAGTGAATACCTGGCACTTGCTACTTCAACTGTCAGCTCACATGTATATTAAACCTGAGCTTTGTTATTTTTATGATTAGTTTTATCAACAGCAAACGTTCCGCAGACATACACTTCTGTCTAATATAATAAAGCAATTATTAGTAAAACATTTTTAATACTTTATACTTTGTTATTCAAATTAGTAACATCTATGCCTGCAAACTGGATGCTACTGGCTAAGTATATTAGAAAATATAGTTTACCAAGACCTGTAGTTATTCAGCGAGACCCTCAATGTCATAAATTTAAAATAAGTATCCCATTCACTGGAGTTGCTATAATTTTAATGGTAGTCATATTTCCAATGTTAGAAATACCAACCGAAAAATGTACGACAGTGCCGAAAAGAAATATATAAAAGGGTAAATCCTAGTGCTGCCAGCCTACTGCTAGTTGGAGGAAAATCAGGGGGGAAAAAAGAGCGTGGGGTCCCCTCGATTCTCATCCAACCAGCCCTAGGTTTAGCCAGGCTGGTCAGCATGGGGCTGGGATCCGCAAACAAAATGCGGGGTACCCAGTCCTATGCTGACAGCACCAGGACTCTTCCCACACCCCTGGGCGGTGGGTGTAGGGTAATGAAAGTGTTAAATAATAAGCCTAATACTGCCAGCCTAGTGCTGGTTGGAGGACAACCGGGGGGACAAGCAGCATGGGGCACCCCCCTATTTTCCTCCATCCAGCCCTAGACTTAGCCAGTTGGGCTTGGTGGCACCATAGCAGGTGAACTCGCAGCATGGGGTCCCCCTGCCATGATGCCTCCCTAGGGTACCCAGCCCCGTACTAACAGCACTAGGGCTCTTCCCACACCCCTGGTGGTGGGTGTGGGATAATAAATTGAAAAAAAGACAAAAAATGAATGAAACTTATTTTATTATTTTACATTGGTAAACTACAGGTCTCAGCAAGCCTGGGTTGTCATGAACAGTCTGGGCATGCTAGTACTTGTAGAGAAAAGAACAGAGTTGGTAAGTATAAATTTTTTTTTATAAGTTGGTGGTTTAAACAAGGGTGTCTTTTATTTGCATTAGTGCACTACTAAACACAGCGGGTCCTGGGTTTCAGGACATGCTGGCACTTATGGTTCCCCAAGTGCCAGCATGTCCTGGCAGCCATGGGTATTCTGGTACTTGTAGTACTACAAACACCAGTAGTCCCATACTGTTCATGGCAGCCCGAGTTTACTGTGACCTGTAGTTCACCAATGTAAAAGAATAAAATAAGTTTAATTTTTTTTTTTTTTTACATTTATCACCCCACACCCACCACCCAAGGGTGTGGTAAGAGCCCTAGTGCTGTCAGCATTGGGCTGTGTACCCATAGGGAGAGGTCCCACATTTTTTGGGCGGATACCAACTCCCTAGGGAATCCAGCCCCGTGCTGACCAGCCTGGGGGTGGTTGGCAATATGGTTGGCAATATGGCTGGAGGAACCTCTGCTGCGGATTCCCCTGCTTAATGCCACCAGTCGGCAATAAAAATGTTGCTATTTTATCCATGTCGGCAAAATTTCCATACTGACATTTAGCCTGTCGGTATTTCTACGGTCAGAAATTTGTATTTAACCCATTTTAATATGTGCTATGCCAAATTGTGTTCTTGGTCTAGCTGTCTGTCCATGTACAGATGGGGGGGGAGTTAATTGCTGTGAGCTACTGCAAACTACCAAATTGGCATTGGAGTCCCTGTATGTATGGACAATTTACTTGATCTTACAGAGCTATCTTAATGACAGCTACAATATGGACAATTATAAACTATATATGCCAGTTGGGTTCTGTATACTGCCAAAATTATTTGCTTTTATAACTTTCAAGCTTCCCTTCTTTTGTTGCCCAAGTCAGTTAGGAATTTATTTTCCAACATATTTGTAAGATTTGTTTCCTATGAGTCCCAATTATCATTATCAGCAGTTTTGAGAGCAGTGCCCTAATTAGTTTGTATTAAAATGTATTAATTTATTTGATTAATTTATAGCTACTTTTGGTACATTAAGTATATGTGCGACATTTGACTTCACCCATGCAAAGGAGGTGTTCAGTTATGTGAATTGTGGGGCGCTTGCTCTGTTGAACTTGTCACCTGGACTGTGTACTGAGAGACACAGGTGAATATTATGAACAGAGACATGCGGAGGGAGAGACACAGGGTTGGTCTGACAGGCTGCTTCTGTGTGATAAGCAAGGGCCGACTGCATGGGATGGGGGACAGAGCTGGGACCAGGTGGAACAGAGATTAAAACCTATATAAGATCTATGGGCGCTCGGTTTGTGCAATCCAGAAAACCTAGATTGGTTTGGAATGAAGACCTTCTGCAGCCATAGAAAAGAATGTGTAAGCTCTTAATATATTGTGGAAAAATGTAGAACTATGTACTACAGAAATCACACAAAGATAGACTACAGAACACAGAGATAACCAAAATTACTCATGGGTGGAGTCCAATGTCCCCATATAACTCACAAGAATTTTAAATATCCTAAATCAGTGTGTGTTTTCAACACCAGTATAGTTGCTATTAGTGTCACTTGTTACTTTATACTGTGTATGTGTATGGTTATAACAACTGTGTGCTTGGTTGTTAGTCTGGACCCTTGATCTTTTGAGAACCTTGCATTGCATCTACCAACCATCCCACATAGGCTGGTAGTGAGGAATTATTACTTGACAGCAGGTAAGTATTAGCTATTTACACACTAGTTCCTAAACTATATGCTTAATGTGGTCTTGTACATGTACATGGTGTTTGGGATAATACTCTTTTTCACAGCTATCAGGCTGCTTTATGGATTACATGACGTTTGGATAATTACAGGGTAGAGTGAAATATATAATGGAACATTGGGTTTACAATAGTTCTTTGTAGAATTCCAACACAACGACTGGTAGTGCTAATGATTCAGGTTTTGTTCTAATCTCTAGTTCTGGGAGGAATCAAGGTGAAGGGAGAGAGTGTGTGGGGCTCGGCTTATCCGAAATTACCATGGTGAGATTCAAAGCAACAGATAAACCTGCACGGCTACTTTTAGTTAATCCCCACAAGGCACACCTTGACTTGATAGCTTCAGTGCACCTGTCCCACCCTCACACGGCCTCTTGTTCAAAAGAATATTTCCTTGTTTGTCTCTTGAAATTGTACTGCATTTACAGTCAAGTGCAATGAAGCCTTTCCTTGATGCATCTTTATGTGGCTGGAATATCACTGTTGGTGCTGGAGGAATTAACCCTATGAACACTTAGTGTTAACTATTTCTATACATTGTACTAAAGGGCCCATCATTTATGATATCACTAACTGGTTTTTACAATAAAATAAATATTGTGGAAATTTGACATGAGAGGGCAGAGAGAAACCATAAGTCTGTTTTTTTTTTATGTTAATCACTTTGTACAAAATATATTTTTTTTTTGCAATCAAACTTTGAATGATATCTTCTATTCTTGAGTGTGATACCTGCTACTCCTTCAGTACTAAGGGATACAGCATGTTTATTAGGATATTTCTAGTTGTCCTTGGAACCATTCAAATAATTTAATAGTATCTCTGGACACCCTTTGTGCATGGATCTGCAGGTCTTTTTACAAGCCAGAACATGCCTGCACAATGGCTGTGAGTGTCATCGGTGACCCCTTTTCCTTGTTTACTATAATTAAAAAAGGAGCAGAAAACGTACACCTCCTTGGTGCCTGCGGTCACAGTACATAGAGAGATAAAAAAAATTCCTTTGTCCTACAGAAAATAGTAGTGAGGAGGCCACTTAACCCTCTCAGAACCATATGATTGCAATAACCATCTACCAAGTTGCCATGCTCCACACTCACATCACCTCATTATAAATTGGCAATCTAGTTCAATTGTTTAAAACTACATCTTGCATAAATTTGTATAAATTTTGCACTTACATACAAACGTACAATAATTGTGCACCTATCAAATATCTGTACTATGTCTGTATTGTCATAGCGCTTTACTAAATCAAATATTATAAAACAAAGATACAGGCCTGATTCATCAAGGGACGCAAACAGCGATTTTGTGCATATCATCTGTAAAATCACTCTGCGCATGGCCATAACCGGACCAAACACCATAGAAGGCAGCCATGTTCAATTAATCTTCGAACGCAAAGGACGCTTACTACAGCCTAGAATTTCAGGGATGGAATGGGGCTGGGAAGGGATGTTTGCCCATAGTCAATGTGCAGTAAGGGCGTTCAGCGTCTGATTCAAGTTATAGGCATCTGTCAGGTACCTGTTTTTCAGCCGTATCTCTTGCTCCAGCTACAGGTCTAGTCTAAGTGCCGATTACTAGTGATGACGGCTGTGTATGTATGCAAATACATGTGTTTGAAATCAGAAGCAATTGTGAAAATGTATGTTATGTACAGTAGACATTCATAACATCTTAATAAATATATTTAATTTAAAAAAAGAATAATTTTTCTTCATTTAATGTTTTGTCATTAATGACTTATTAACAGGTGACATTGATTGAATAGTGTTTATATTTTTCGGTGCGATTTTTAGAATTTATATGCCACATATGTATTGGACGTATCCTACAGTGTCCTGTCTAGTAGAGCAGAGTAGACCGGTACAAAAATTCATCACCACACGTATCTTCAGGTCCGATCCTTGTTGAATTCGGGCGTACACATAACCGATTTACATGCATTTTAAAACAAACGTACATTGCGCTTAGTATGCGTCCCTTGACGAGTCAGGCCCACAATGTTTGTCTACTTTCATGTAACATGCAATGTCTGCTATTCATATACTGCTCTCAGCTTTATCCTTTAGTGTCTCTTCCTGAGGTGCTTGTCCCCCTCATCTTCCTCTTAGTCTGCCAAGGCTTTGTTCTTGGCCAATTGCTTTTCTCCCTTTACACCTCCTCTCTTGGTCACTCATTTCCTCCAGGATCACCTCTGTGCAGATGATACTATGGTCTACCATTCCACCCCTGACCTCCATACTCCTCTCCTGTGTGTCCAGCTGCTTCTCTGCAGCAGTTCCTTCCTGCTCCCGTTGCGGAACTGAAGACTTGTGTGTCTAAAAGAGGTGAGTTGTACACACAGCGGGCTAATGTCTCCTAACGTGAATTGGGCCACTTGTGTGGCACAATGTGAACTGGGGGCACTTATGTGTGGTACAATGTGAACTTGAGGCAATACTGTGGCACTATGTGAACTGGGGGCAATACTGTGGGACAATGTGAACTGGGGCAATACTGTGGCACAATGTGAACTGGGGGCAATATTGTTGCACCATGTGAAATGGGGGCAATACTGTGGGAAAATGTGAACTGTGGGCAATACTGTGGCACAATGTGAATTCTGGCCAATACTGTGGCACAATGTGATTTTGAACAATACTGTGGTACAATATGAAATGGGGGCAATACTGTGGGAAAATGTGAACTGTGGGCAATACTGTGGGAAAATGTGAACTGGGGGTAATACTCTGGCACAATGTGAATTCTGGCCAATACTGTGGCACAATGTGAATTGGGACAATACTGTGGCACAATATGAAATGGGGGCAATACTGTGGCATACTATGAACTGGGGGCAATACTATGTGGCATAATACAAAATGGGGGCAATACTGTGGGAAAATGTGAATTGTGGGCAATACTGTGGGAAAATGTGAACTGGGGGCAATACTCTGGCACAATGTGAATTCTGGCCAATACTGTGGCACAATGTGAATTGGAGCAATACTATGGCATACTATGAACTGGGGGCAATACTATGTGGCATAATACAAAATGGGGGCAATACTGTGTGGTATAATGCAAATTTAGAGCACTACTGTGTGACATATAATGAATTGAGGGTATAGCTATGTGGCATAATGCGAATTGATGAGAGTACTACTATGTGGCATAATCCGAATTGAGTGTACTATGTAGCATGATATGAATTGTGGGCACAACTATGAAGCTTAATATGAATTATGAGCTCTAGTATGCGGCATGATATAAATTGTGGGCTCTAGTATGCGGGATGATATAAATTGTGGGCTCTAGTATGCGGCATGATATGAATTGTGGGCACAATTTAAAAGGCTAATAGGAATTGGGGGCACAACAATGCAGCATGATATGAATTGGGGGCTCTAGTATGTGGCACAGTATGAACTGGGGGCTCTACTATGTGGCATAATATGAATTGGGTGCACTACTGTGTGACATAATGTGAATTGGGTGCACTACTCTTTGGCATAAAATTAATTGGGGACATTTTTGTGGCGCAATGTGAACTTAGAGCATAATTTGAACAGGGTGCAGTACTGTGTGGCATAACATGAATGTTTATTTGTTGGTCCCATCACTATTAATATTATCTTAACATAAGTAATTTATATATATATATATATATATATATATATATATATATATATATATATATATCTATATCCGCACACACAACTGGCACACCACCTGGGCTTGACTAGATTTTAGCCGGCACACTGATAGAGAAAGGTTGCCAACCCCTGCCATAGAGCCTCATAAATAGATGATGATGATGATGATGATAGTATATAAGCAGTGAATTAGCAATGCATTAAATAATTAATATTAAAAAGATTACTCAAGATCAACGTCTTCCCCTGTTCAGCCACCAATCAGTTGCATTGACAACTTACTTTTAAACGTCTCCTGGTTATTAGCCTCAGATGCAAAGATAGCATGGGAGTAGATGGGAGCTATGGTGTGTTTTGGGAAAAAATGTACAGTTGAGTTCTCCTTTTCTCCTTTAAAGCTTCACTACTATATTACCCCTTTCCCTGACCTTAACCATGGGAGCTGGTACATGCAACACTTTTTCCAGTATTAGAGTTTACCATTTGTAGCTGTTCCTCCAGCTCAGACTCACTCCTAAACTATTTAAAAGTGGTGAACTTAGTTGATTTGCTGGTTTCAGATTACAGAAACGGCAAAACCTCTGGAAAAATTGCTTCATGTAGCAGCTCCTGCTGCTCCGGCGAAGGGGGGTGGGTGGGGGGCACACATTAATAAAAGTGTTATACAAAGGTGGTAGTTCATCTTTTCGCAAATCATCAATTTCAATGGAGTTTAGACATTTTTCAAATTATTCATTTCAATTAAGTTCATGTCAATACATGAAAACACTTAAAATGAGTGCACTTTGAATTGTTTGCTAAATAGGATTTTCAGGTGGGAATCAGCAACACAGTTATGACTGTTTATGGATTTGCTGCCCACCCATTTCCTTTCTGAATTCTTCCACCTGTTCTTTCTACAGTTGACTTTTCCCCTGTTTCAGCATAACCTTCGGTGTGTTTATAAGCAGGCTGGTCACAATTAGCAGGTTCCTGCAGTACACCTGTTTTACAGGATTCCAGCTTTCCATGGTAACTCCCAGACCAACCCCTCCTCCCACTCCATACAAACCAGCCTAATCCTCCTTTAGTTCCTCCTCGCTCATACTGACACAGCTCCGGCCTTGTTGTCTTAAAAGTTCCATCTTAAACAAATATGAACCGGTTTCTGTTTTCTTATATGGGAGTGAGTACACAAAGGATTTTACCTCACGCTATTCCTAGTTTCAGGGGTGCTGATGGACATGGTAAATCAGGGGTGTGAAATTCAGGTGTCATAGTTTAATTTGACAATGAAATCCACTTGAAATTAAAGCCAAGGCATCTAATTTCTCCACATGGTACACATAAGCAGATATTGCAACAGTGTGGTACTTTGTATTAATGCAGTTTGATACCGTAATATCAGAACATCTCAGACAATGCTGTGCGCTCACATCCATGCAGGCAATTTCATAATACATTAGATGCATTAAATGGGGGTAGCAGTCTTTAGGGCTCATTTACTAACATTGCATTTAGGTCCAACATTTTCCCTGAACCAAAGCAACCAATCAGCAATTAGCATTTATCGATCTAGTGCAAGTTAGACAAAAAAAATCAAATATCTGATTGGTTGCTATAGTTTACTACAAACTTTGCACCTAAATGCAATGTCAGCAAATTAGCCCTGCGTTGCAGTATTTGTGTTCCTGGAAAGATTATCCCTTTAATTCCTATTGCACAATGTACAGCCAGATGTTTGAACTGTTTCATACTGGAAAAATAGTCATTTATTGAAACAGTTTCAGTGACTCACATACTAATTACTTTAGTTTCTGTGACCCTATCTGACTTAAGGTAACTTTGTTTATATCTGCACCTGTCATAACACTCATTATGACCCATTTCATCCAATACACAAAAGAGTGCTCCAGTTAATCATATTTTGTCTATATTCATTGAACCCTGTGGTGTCTTTCCTGGTTTATTAAAGCAAACAAACACACAAACAAAAAAAAACCTTTTACATTAATTGAGTATTTCCGGCCAGGTTATTGCAATTGGAAAATTATGGGAGCAGACAATTGTGAAATAAATAAAATGTTTCTTTATGGATATTATACCACTTCTATACATTCCAACAATCAAAATAACCAATAGTGATAGCTGGTGTTTTGCAACAAATTACCCTACCTGGTATCAGCCTTTTAGGAGATAGTGTACCTGCTGCTAATGAAACAAGTGAAGGCCGCCATCCAGTCGGAATTTTGGGCATTAGTTACACACGGAAATTGCTGCCTTGGGTGCTCGCACTGATTCTCTGAAATAAAAAACACCGATCTCTGCACCTTCCAGACTCAAACTGACCAGAATTTAGCAGCAATTCGTGCCGACCTGGACACTCTTAAAGACCAATTTGAAGATCAAGAAAATCGCTCCCGACGGAACAACATTAGACTCAAGAATGTTCCAGAGTCGATATTGTCAGAAGAGCTACCCACATACTTCAGGGCCTTTTCACCACCTTGGCTCCAGACTTACTCCCGGCTGATTTCCGCTTAGACCATGCACATCGAGCTCTCCGGCCCAAACCTCAGCCTTCTCAACCACCCCGAGACATCATCGTACACCTTCATTATTATTCCACTAAGGAGAAGATTCTTTTTGCTGCTCGAGATCATCGGGACATTTCCTACTCTGGGACCAACCCTCTCTTTTTCCAGGACCTTTCTCCTATTATGTTGAAGAAACAACGAGACTTAGCTGATATTACTCAACGTCTACGCTCAGCTGGCATCCGTTATCATTGGGGGTTCCCCTTTCAGCTCTCCTTTTCCTACGACAACCATGCATATTCACTCAGGACCCCAGAACAAGGTCGGGACCTGTTACAACCTCTGAAATTTCCAGATCTCCCGAGCTCATCCTCCACCTCACCATCAGTGACCCGCAAACGTCCTCCACAAGCTAAAAGGTTCACTATGTAAATACTACTGTTTGAATTTTCTTTATTTCTAGTGTTCTTTATTTGTTATTCTCGCTTTAATCTCTATTACGATTATTCTATGTTACAGTAATTACATTTGCTCAGGGTCTCGCTGTGACAGGGGTGACCCAGAGCCTTAGTCTATTCCCATTTGTCCGCGGGTTACTTTTGGGCCTTATGACCTTTCTTACTGGCTCTCCCCTCCCGTGGTGAGACCCCTGATTAAACTCTGTTGTTAAACGCTGTTTCATATGTAATGCACATTGTTGGAGTTCTATTAGTCCTTCCCGTTTTAGGTTTGGTTCTCTACCTCATCTTCCTTAGACTCGCAACAATATTTGATGTTGTGCTATACTTGTCCATTGTTTATTATAGATATATATAGATATATATAAGCTGTTCATGCTCTTTGTTATTTCTCCTCTTGACGGAGGTTACCGTCTCGGGAGACACTGGATGGTGGTGTTTTGCTGCTACTTAGAGGTTTCTTACTTAGACCCCACTTATTTACTGCTGGGTGTCCCTAGACACGGTTTTGCGCCACTCCTCTATACTACATAGATATAACATAATGCGTATTTAACCTGTTTACTCTTATGTGGTTTATGCTCAGCTCTTCGTTATATTTCATACTTTTGGTTTGCATGTAAGCGCTTCCTTTTCACATACTTTCACTGTGTACTCTTAATGCCTATTGTTTGAACTGCTATCCCGCTCCCACGACCCTTTAATGGTCGCTTTTTCCGTTCACTTTTGGCTGTCCATGCCTCGCCCTCCTTTTCCGTTACCTATGTTGTACCTCTTGTTTCGAGCCTGGACTGGCATCTCTCTGGAGAGGTCTCCCTCCTTCTCTTTTCTATCTCCTTCCTGTCTCCAATCACTAGCCCTCTTACTCTGTCCAAGCACCCAGACCCGCCATGACTCTTAAAATTCTCTCCCTCAATGCTAATGGCTTTAATTCTCCCACCAAACGCACAATGGCCCTTCAGCATTTTAAATGCCTTAGGGCAGATCTCGTTTTCTTACAGGAAACACATTTCAAGATTCCTCATCCTCAATTGACATGTAAGAAATACCCACATACTTATTATGCATCTTCTGATCGTAAACAAAGAGCTACTGCCATCCTCATATATCACAACATTCCTTTCTCACTGGAATCTCTTTATGCTCACCCTTTAGGCAGATACCTAATCGTTGTTGGATCTTTAGGTTGCGCCAAGCTTACTCTAGTTTCGTTGTACACTCCTAGGGTGGGACAGGGTACCTTCTTCTAAGCGTCTTTGAACAGCTATTCTCCATAGCCCAAGGTCAAGTAATTATAAGTGTCGATTTCAATTCCACCCTGGATCCCGGGATGGATCGCTCCTCTGTGTTCTCCTCCCATGCCTCCGCTCGCCAAGAATCTAAAACCTTGGCATCCCTCCTCAAATCCTACAACTTCTACGATGCTTGGCGTCTCGCCCATCCCTCCGGTAGACAATATACCCACTTTTCAGCTCCACATAACGTCCACACTCGCATTGACTTCATTCTCATTGATTGCTCTACCACTCAACAACTTATTGACTCAGACATTCTTCCGGTTTCTTGGTCCAATCATGCTCTGGTTCTCCTCAAAATTACTTTCCCTCGCCCACGCTCCTCTCCCCATCTGCAGTTTTTCCCTTTACCGCCTACCCAGAAATGGGAAAAAAGTAGGCAGACCTAATTTTTCATGTCTGGCTTATGAGTGTTTATTATTTTTTTTAGAATTCTATTTAAATAAATGGAGAGAAATCTTAGCAGAGTATAGTATCTCAAGCTTACACATGCCCCCCAATAGACTTTGTGCAATAAGACATCCATTCTATAGTTTTTTTAACATTATTATTTCCAAATTACTCAATTTACGCATAACTGTGTACCCAAGAAAGATCAGATGTTTCATTTGTTAGCACATCTTATTTTATGTGCATTTGCGGGTGTACAACAGTTCAACAAATTGGGATTATTTTGCCTATAACAGACCTGTATATTTATAATAAAGGTTCCCAATGATTTTTGATGTGATATTATTTTAGTTTTTAAAGTCTATTCCTTTCACACCTACAGTGTATGAATACCAGAGACAACCATAAAAATATTGCAACTGCCCCCCAAAAAATTTCAGTGTTTCCTTAAAGGGGATCTCAATTCTCTTACATTTATTGCTTTGTATATGTCCTTCTGGAACTATTACATTGGTCTTCTGGTTACCTTTTACCTTCTGCACTTTTAAGCAATGTATAGATATTAACAGAAAGATGTTTCATTATCTGGTCCTGCTATATAACACAGCTCTGTTGTCCTATTTGAATTGGATACAACTGAAGAAATGTAACAGATGCACACTTTTGGGAAAGGATAAACACACAGTATTAAAATAAATCCATGTTCATTCCCCCAAATGTGTTGTGCCTCATTTCTCACAATGAATGGACTTCAGTGATGGGTAATTTTCCCCCAGAGCTCAGGTTACAGGAGACGTGGGTATAGGAGGAATGGATATGTTTGAATAAAGGTTATTCCCACCTAGGGATATGCCCAAATTGTGTGTTAAACTGCTGCCTTATAATATGTGTAGTGTGTACTTTAATGTCACTTTATCTACTAATTCCAGAGTCTATTGAAAGAGCTGCTCACCCAGAGTGCAATATTCTGCGGTCCATCAATGCAGGGATGAATCCTGGAACAATGGCCTTGCTAATTGCAGCTCCAATAACTAGACACCTTTCAGGACAAAAGTCTTACAAATTACATCACCAGTAATTATTCTCCGTCCTTTGTTTGAAATGCAGATATAGGTGATAAGACCCTCAGAGGAGGAAAAGGCTGCTTTGAAGGATGGGGCAGAAAACAAGATAAGAACCTGTGTTTGTAGAGCAGAGTGATCCTTGGTGATCTGGAAGCTGGAAGTCAGGACTTGCTTGGGGTTACAACTTCTGCTGGATGAACTGAAGAATTGGAGGCTACAACAAATGCCTCCAGGAACCTTATTCCTTTGGCCTGCATCCCTACGAGTCATGTGAAGGGACAGTAAAGCAGGAATGCAGCCTTGCTGGCAGTATTATGGGAAGCATCTGCGGCTTAAGGATCAAGCCCAGAAAGGATATCCCAGGTTTGGCTACAAATAGACTGGTGCAGTGTTGTACTTTTATTACTTACCCTACTCTATAACCTTGTTAACGCTTTTAAAGAAGTGCTATAAATGCTGTTGGTGTACCTTATGTTAATAAACTTAAAGTGAATTAATAAACCTGTGTGAAAGTGTGTTCCGACATCCACAGCAGCGGGAACAAACAGTAGGTTTATGGTAGCCCAACAAGCGGTAACCTGGTTCAAGAATGAGAGCTGGTTACCCCACTAGGTACACTCTTCACTTGTTGGCCAGGGTAAATAGTCAGTGGGGCGCCCTGGTATTGTCACACCTTCATGCTGTCCTCAGCAGAGACTGAACCCAACAATCACCAAGTAAATAAAGTCTCTTACTACTTTCTTAATTATGTTACACACATATGGTGCTAATGATGCCACCTATCATTTACCCTATTGACCAAACCTAACAACATGTGACACTGTGTAATAAAATTCATTGGGTTAGCTCTATTGTTTACAGAGAGGTTTGCTGAGTGTTGAATGCACCATGGTTATTGACTTAGTGCAGCTGCACTAATGTTTATATTGTTTGGAGCTTTTTGAATACTAAGGTATGCTAAGATACAGCTGTGGTATCTACCAAGCTCAGCACCAGTATATCCTGAAGATAACCACAGAGGATTCCAGTAAGGTAGCACCTGCTACTCTCTGTGCTGCTTCATTCTTTAAAATCGCTAACATCTGGAAAACCATTCAAAGGCCACAATCTAGTTATGCTCAGTGTAAGTCTATGACTGTGGTATTATGTGATTAATTTGCTTTATTTTTCTCCATAGTAGTCTTGATGCTTGTTTATATTAATGTGCTTTATCTACGGCACATTAAAAACCATTAGAAAACTCAGGGAATGTTTTTTTTATTCTAATTTTATTCTATCGATGCATCTAAGCTCTGCGTTTTGCGGTGTTTTAAAAACAATGCAGCATTCTCTTAAATACGGCCATACACAAATGAATACAATTGTAATACACTCATTCATAAACTACAGGGCAAGTAATACCTAAATATGGGTTGTCGACTTATACGAGAAAGCTCTTTGAAAGAAGAAAGAAAGGTAATTGCTGAGTAGTTACTATGGTTTTTGTGGAAAAAAAATCTTGGAGGCTGAAAAATAGTAGAGGAGAGAAGGAGATTGGAAAAAAAATAAGGGAGAAAGATTTTTGAGGACTCAGAAAGAACGCAGAGATGCTGAATTAAGAAGGGTCAAGAGACGCTGAGGTTCAGATACATATAAAATAAACAGGAGAGGGGGAAATATGCCATCACTGAAAATCTGCTGCACTAGATTGATACCTATATGGCGTTTACCAAATTGCTCATCTGAGTCCAGTTTCCATTAGGATCCTTACCCTGTGATCACTTTGCACGAATGCTTCTGCATTAATAGGAAAATCCAGCAACATCATATATTGAAGTGATCAGGACTACCCAGAAGAGAAGGGAAGACAAAAGAAGAGGGGACACTTTCAATGGGGTGCTGTTTGCACTTTGCATAATCCAGATGCACAAAATGATTTGCACAGATTCTGTGGCTGATGTGTGCCTGGTAAAATGATTACTTCTAAATCTAATCTGATTCCAATTAGTCACATAGTCTGTGAACTTTATATGTGCCCTTTATTAAAGTAAAAGTTGGCAAACTAGTAAAACCAATGTATTACATTTTTAAAAATTTGCAAGTAATTTAACAATAGAAAATAAAGAGAGCCCAATGTGTCCTTAATTTCATGATTTACTTTAAACCTTAAAGGTGTTCAAAGAAACAGTGCTTAGGAAGTCATTTCAAAAACTTTAATGATTGTGGCTGTTCAAAAGGTAAAGCTGTGCTTAATCCTAACTTTGTCCCCTTTGCATCCTATACGCTGCAGATACATAAAGAGACAAACCATCAGCATCAATGGGCAATTTAATTTAGTGTGTATGGAGCACAAAAGAAGGTGGAAAGAGGTTAATTGAGACACACCACTATGGGCAAAAATAACCCCAGTATGGCTATAAACAACCCTCAGTTGTGTAACAACAGGGGTAGCAGCATAAGCAACCGCAACAAGGCCCAGGGAACCTAGTGTGATGATCTCACTGTAAGCAATCCAGCCATGATTCCAAGCAAGAAACTCTCCACTATCAGTAAACATAACACGCTGGTGCACCTGCATTGCCGGGGGCACCTGCTCAGAGTCTGCCCTGTACCACTTGTATATAGAGACTGTAATAGTTGATTATGTGGGAGAATGCCATTTCTTCTAATGAGGGCAAAGCAAATGCAAGCCTTTTGGGTATATTTTACAAAGTACCAGTGCTTTTTTTGTAAAAAAAAAAAGGTGCCGGAACTCACGTCTTATTAATCTTTTATGAAAAAAAATAAAAAATGTGTATATATATATATATATATATATATATATATACACACACATAAATTTACTCCCTTCCTTGCCCCTCACACACTTGACAATTGTAAAATAAAAATAATAACTCCTACCTCCTCCTGGTTGGCTGGCAAGGCTGCAGTCCAGATGACTGATGGAGTAAACACAGGATATCTAGAGGGGAGGCCCCATATGTTAATTTAATAAAACAAACATAACAACTGGACATCACGCACCTGTTACACACTGACATGTCCCCTGCTGCGGCTGCCTACCAACTTTTCTCACATATGGCCGCTAGCTATTCTCACCCCTATTCTGCAACCTGTTTTTTTTGTGGCCCTCTCTTTCCACCTCCCTCCTTTTTCTGTAGCCCTCTTTCTGCTCCCTTTCTTTATTCTGTAGCCCTCTTTCTGCTCCTCCTTTATTCTGTAGCCCTCTTTCTGCTCCTCCTTTATTCTGTAGCCCTCTTTCTGCTCCCCCTTTATTCTGTAGTCTTCTTTCTGCTCCCCCTCTATTCTGTAGCCTTCTTTCTGCTCCCCCTTTATTCTGTAGCCTTCTTTCTGCTCCCCCTTTATTCTGAAGCCTTCTTTCTGCTCCCCCTCTATTCTGTAGCCTTCTTTCTGCTCCCCCTCTATTCTGTAGCCTTCTTTCTGCTCCCCCTTTATTCTGTAGTCTTCTTTCTGCTCCCCCTCTATTCTGTAGCCTTCTTTCTGCTCCCCCTTTATTCTGTAGTCTTCTTTCTGCTCCCCCTCTATTCTGTAGCCTTCTTTCTGCTCCCCCTTTATTCTGTAGCCTTCTTTCTGCTCCCCCTCTATTCTGTAGCCTTCTTTCTGCTCCTCTTTTATTCTGTAGCCTTCTTTCTGCTCTCCCTCTATTCTGTAGCCTTCTTTCTGCTCCCCCTCTATTCTGTAGCCTTCTTTCTGCTCCCCCTCTATTCTGTAGCCTTCTTTCTGCTCGCCCTTTGTTTTTCTGTAGCCCTCTTCTACTTTCGCCCCTTCCCCCTTTCTGTAGTCAGTATTACTTACCTTCTTTTCACTCTCCTTAGTTCGATCGCTGCTCCTCCCGCTGCCCTGCTTCTGGCTGACGGAAGCAGGACACACACACACACACACACACACACAGATGCGGTGCTGCACTGTAGCAGCACCGCAGAGAAAAAAAAAAAAGTAAAAAAAAAAGTTTTTAAAAAAAGGTGCCGGAACGCCGTTCCCAGCGTTCAATGGGAAAAAAAGCACTGCAAAGTACTATGTGTGGTTGATTACATTCTAATAACTTAATTGGCAACAGATTGTTCTTACCCTTCATACATCTTACCCTGCTCATCTGAGATTAACTAGATTTAAATGAAAACAATAGGTGCACTGATCCTAGTCAAGAGCACCTAAAGTGCTATCTCATACAACTCCTCTTGAGATGTTTAATGATGGAAAGCATAACTGTCATAGACATAAGATTACCAAGATATGAGGACCACTTCATACAAGTAACTTTTCCCAGTAGTATCAATTTGGGTGACATCCCTGTGCAGTGAAGTGCAGAGTGCGTGTACCAACTTTTTATTATTTTCATTGTTAGTGAAGACTGTGATAACTCTTACATGGTAAATTTGTGCCACAGTACCTTACACTTCCTTCCCAATCACCCCACCCATCCCTTCTGTCTCTCCTTCAATCAACACAGTCTATAACTCTTTCATCCCTCACATCCTTCCTCCCAACCTATATTACTGATTCCATCTACAGCCTTACCTCTTCCTTTTTCTAGCTGTACTCACCTATATTTACATCCTTCTCTGGACATAATGCAACTTGCTTTTGATTATAAGTTATAACGTTACATAAATGTATTACACATAATAAGATCTACAAGTGACCATTTGGCCATATAAACATCCCTACCCCACCCTTCTTCCTATACTTTTTCCATGCAGTTTGTGTTTTAATGTGGACATAAACTTAGAAATATTGATATATTGTAGTAGAGGGCGGACTACTCTATACCTATTACCCTTTTCTGCTTGTCAAAATTTATATGCTTACTTATAAAATAAGTTATAATCATTTTAATTGGTTCCTAAAGCATATCGCCCTCTTATAATCCTATTTACATACATATTTTAGTGGACAACTGTACTGAGGCGCTAAGGACCAATCAGTAAACAATGTTCATCTGGCCTGCAGCTCTCAATCACAGGATTTGCAACCTGTATATGAAACAAGCAGAAAGACAGCAGAAAATAGAGAGCACTGTTCACAGATAGTTACGTTTATTAAAATAAGCAATTCATAAAATGATTAATAAAACAATAAATCTGCTGTGTAGACTAATAGGAATTTTTATCTGTTATATCACAATTCTAGAAACCACCATAAGATAAATATAGTTGTTCAAAAACAGCATATGTAATAATCTCTCAAATAAAACTCATAATAAATCAAAAGTAGAAATAATTTTCCACTGTAAAATAACTCATATGAAGTAGCAATGTCACAATCCTTCCTAAAAAAAAAGGTAAGGCAAAGTCACCAAACGGCTTAGATATATAGATGAAAATAATCTCCATTAGTGCTCTGTTGAAGGAATAGTAGCTGTGTAAGGAGAACGCTCCTGAGTATGTGGTTTCAATAATCCAAAAGCCAAATCACAACATCAGCTGACGCATTTCTCAGCCTGATCGGCTGTTTCATCAGAGGCAGGAAATGTTACGAACATTGTTTATTCATCAGACCGGCGATCACATAATCATTGGCGGACAATCTCTAGGCATCTCCAGTGTTGTTGTAAGGATTGCTTGTGCTACACGTAACGTTTGGCAGGCCTGTTGACATAGCAACCGTAATAAACAAGTCACACATTAATGTAGCCACTTGATAAAACAGCCCATTTTTAAAATAAGTATTTCTGAGTCCCAAATGATCACTAAATAGATTGTGAGCACCTGACCATCACAGGTTTTATAACAATGGACACAAGTTCAAAAAGCTAGTATCCTAAATATATATATATATATATATATATATATATATATATATACATACATACACACACACACACACACACACACACACAATAACATAAGGGTTATATTATGATCCACAGCTTATAAATACACCAAACAACATGTACAAAGGTTTTTCAATATATCTGTTCATTATTATATTTTGATTATCATCACAATTTTAATAAATAAAACCCTAATATATATATATATATATATATATATATATATATATATATATATATATATATATATTAAAAACAGGGAATGTTAGTTCCAGTTAGTTCCACATATTGCAATATATGTTAAGCTGACCAACTCACACTAGCCTTCCCATTCTGGTCAGTCCTAAAATGATCAAATGTTATGCTTTTCTTATCTGGGTTCAAAGATTACCCGCAGGCAAATATTTCCCAAGCACTATCAGCCTTGGGTGACCTGGGACTCGCCTGACACAAGTTGGAATTAATGTAAAGAATGGGGTGCAAGAGAGATGGGACTTACACTGTATAAGCAATAAAATACATAGGGGTATATTTACTTAACTGCGGGTTTTAAAAAGTGGAGATGTTGCCTATAGCAACCAATCAGATTATAGCTATCATTTATTTAGTACGTTCTAGAAAATGATAGCCACAATCTGATTGGTTGCTATAGGCAACATCTCTACTTTTTCAAACCCGCAGCTTAGTAAATATACCCCATAGATCCTCTGCACTCTCCATGTACAGACTGGGGTGCAAGAGGGTTTGCCCACTTTGTATAGACAAAAAACTGGGATACTCTGCACTCTCCAAATACACAATTAATGCTGTACAAACTACTTTTCTATATTAAAAACAGGGAATGTTAGCTCCACATATTGCAATATATGTTAAGCTGACAAGCTCATGCCAAAGTTTTCGCATTCTGGTTAGTCCTAACATGATCAAATTCTATGCTTTTTTTTATCTTGGCCAACGCAGTGCCGTAACTAAACATTTTAGTGCCCTGAGCAAATCAGAGCACTGGCGCCCCCCCCCCCCCCCGCCCCTTCCTGCACACTCGCGGGAACGCACAGCCAGAGGGGATATTCCTACCGGTCTCCTTGTATCCAGTCAGCCCCAGAATTTAATTAATAGCATTTGCAATTAATGAATATTGCTTATTTTCCCCCATATAGCCCAACATTAAATTAAATACAATCTGCATTTAAAAATTAGGTCTCCCTCCCCCTAACCAGCCCTACATTAGTGTTTACGTTTAATAAATAAGCCTTCTTGACCCAAATCAGCCCCATTAAATGAAAAGCATTCACATTTAATAAACAGACCAATTTCACCCCTCGCCAACCCCGGCATTAATAGCATTCCCATTTAATATAAAGGCATATTTCCCTCACCCAGCCCCACAATCAAATTAATGGCATACAAATTTCCACCACTTTTAATAGAGATTGTTATTTCTGATTAACACATCACTACCTTTTTGAATTTAGTACTTATTTATTATTTATAATTAATTACTTATTATGCCCCCCTCTTTCTCCTCCTGTTCTTTACAGCCCCCTGTCTCCCCTCCCGTTTTTTTTCACAGCCCCCTCTCTCATCCTCAATTTTTTACAGCCCCCTCTCCCCCTTACCATCGTTTTTTACAGCCTCCCCATGTTCTTTACAGCCCCCTCCCTCCCCTCCTGTTTTTTTTTACAGCCGCCTCTTTCCCCCTATTCTTTACCGCCTCCTCTCCCCCCTTCTGTTTTTTTACAGCCCCCTCCTTGTCCCCCCACCCTGTTTTTTACAGGCCCCTTACAGCAATATACTTACATTAGGCTGCTCAGCTTCTCTTGACTCTGCATCCTGGTTCTTGTTGCTCTGCAATCTCCTTGCTCTGTCTGCTTTTTGCTCGTTGTCTTCTTCTTCTGTCTTTTTCCTGCTTCTTTTCACCGTGCAGGCTCCTCTATGCAGCGTCCTGACGTCATATGTGCACATCAGGTACACTGCAGGGAGCAGGATGCAGTGCTGTCATTTTTGAGTGACAGGGAGCCGACACAAGGACAAAGGCGCCGGCTCCCTGTCACTCAAAAATGACAGCACTGCGGTAGGTGCACTGGGATCATCTGGGGCTGCATATAGCGGGCGGGATTGTGCCCCCTCTGCCTTGTGCCCTGGGCAGTCGTACCTCCTTATGGCTCTGAACTAAAGGCTTACCTGCACACAGCAGGAGGCTAGCGGACACTTAGGGGAACAGAGAACAAGGGAACAGGTTCTACGCAGGTTTTACTGGTCCGGAGTCTACCTAACAATGAAGAGGTTTTGTAGGGTTTGTGCGGTGTACCAGAAATCCTACCCCAACGTCACAGTACAGCCACAATTGGAAAGTGCTCAAAAGCGTACTTTTGTAAGGATGGGAGGCCAAAGGAGAGAAGACAGGATGTTTGGAAATAGGGTTTTTGGGTGTCGAGTAGATAAGGTCCCTGTTAGTGCGCTGGTAGGTGTGATTGTGAGGACATTTAAAAAGACAATAGAACCTTCTTTATCTCAGGCCTTAAAATATCAGGTGGAAAAAACGGTCGCAGAGGCTCTCTTTTACAGAAATGCACTCCTCATGAAATCCGCGCAACCCTACTTGGTAACGCTAGGGAGAGGGATATGTGACAAAGGGAATGGTTTGTCATAGGCCTCTAAGAGAGGAATCCGCTATTCAGCTATCAAGCTGCAGGTAAAGGCTGCAGACAGGATTACACCCATGTATAGCAGTGCATCTAAGTTCAGAGGCACACAGGTGTAAGACATGTGTAACAAAGTGGCCTATTTTGCCACACCTCCTGCATAGAGACAGGAGAGATCCCAAGAATTTGCATGTAAATGCCCACACAGTCTTTCCCATAGCACACAAACACAACATATGGGTTTTATTGATTTGTTGTCTGTGATTGGTTTGCAGTGTTTGGGTGGAGGAAAAAAGACTGTATTGTGTACATGTATATGGCAACCGATGCCAAACAGTGGCTGGTGTCTAGAAAGGAAGATTATGTCTAGCCAGTGATAGGTTTCCTGGTGTCATCCTGACGGAAATGTATGTATGTCTTATTGTGATGGAACAATAAAAGCAATGTTTTCAGCAAGAAGTTCTGCATCACCAGAAAGGTGCCTGTGTCACAATATATATGTTTGTATTGTGAAAAGCGTGCAAACAGATGGCTCCTCACACAGGTTTTTCTGAAGCACTTTGACGTTTATTTTTCTTGTCAGGATGGATACACTGTCTTGGCAGTGTCTTCAGCAAACAAAATGAAACTTTCACAGCAAAAAACATAATCCAATAGCCCTCAAATCTGGCTATAAAAGTTAGGTCCCTAACTAGACACTGGCCACTTGTTGGCACCAGTCTCCCACACACAGATCAAACCCAGCATTTTAAGCTTCCTGTCAGGCCTTGATCTGGCTGTATCCTTAATTGATTCTCCTGCTGTGTGTGTGTTGTGTGTGTGTGTGTGTGTGTGTATGTCTTTCCTCTAGTAGAAGGTAGCAAAGAATCCCAATTGCCACATTATATATAAACATATGTCTTTATAGTAAAATTCAAGAAACATGGAGTCCTGCATTAAAATTGTGCAAAAATTGTATTATAATACAAAATGTTAGCAAACCCTGAATGATTCAAAAACAAACACAACACTCCATTATGACCAACTTAAACAACCATCTAGTACAGGCGCATATATAGACAATACAATAGTTAAAAATTATTTATAATCATATACTAACATCTACTAGCCCTGTCTGTCTAGTAGTTAGCCTCCTTAGCCAATTCATCACCCCCTGCAGCCAATTCAACAGCTCCCTCCCCAATTCATCAACCAGTTGCAATTTCAAAACTACCCCTACCCCCCTGTCACCCCCCCTCCCACAGCCAATGTATCATCGCCTCTTCCCCCATAATATTTAATAAACAGCACTAACCCTGATCTCTTCTGGTCCTCTTCTCTCCATAAATAATGCTAAAGTGTGCCGACGCTGTCCAATCCCATGACCTAAGGCCCCAGGCTGTAGCCTGATCAGCCGATTGGTTAATCATTCCCTGGACGTTACTAAGGGTTTTCTGGTTAGGAAAGTATTGAAGGCATGGGTTAGTGGAGGATATGCGGAGTCCATGTTAGCTGATATGATGGCATGTTTAGATGGTATTGCCACTGGCACCTTTGAAACTGCATTGTTCAGGGAGGCCTTTGCTTTCTTTGGTACTTTCCTTGTGGGTAAGCTAGTGACCTCCTCTAGGTGTTCGGTTACATCTGGGATACTTTACAAGAATGTGGTTTTGCATGTGTCTAGTATTAGTTGTAAGGTTCACAGGTCTAAGACAGACCAGTTGGGTAGGGGGAGATTGGTCCTGTTGGTAGTCCACATTAATTCTGCTATTTGTCCTGTGATGCTGTCTTATGCTTACATGGAAATTTGTCCCAAGCTGGGCTGCAATCCTTTGGAATTTGGTACCCACTTTTTTTGCACCAGGGCAGCCATGCATAAGTATGCAATTTATGGCTTTACTTTCGCTGGCTCCCCTTCTTTACAGATTGTCCCGAGGGTGTGCTCCAGGTATAGGTGGTGGGGCGCTCTTTCACTTGCTGGGCCTCCCAACACCATTTAGCATGCGCTGCTTCTGCTGGTTCGGTATTAGTGGTATGCGCTGGCATGAGTTGGAGGATTTCTTAAATCGTTTGACCTCTGCTCTGGGGCTACCTAATGCACTGATTTTCCACTTGGATAGTAATGACCTGGGTAAGTGGAATTCTACCAACCTCATGCTACACATAAAGGAGGTGCTCCTGGGTTTTAGGTGCTGCCGACCTGCTGTTCGTGTTTATTGGTCTGACATAATTCCCAGAAGACATTGGAGGCGTGCCTGTAGGATGGGGGCGATGGAGACGGCCTGTAAAAATATTAATCAGCAGGTTGTTACAATTTTGATATTGGATGGGGGCAATGTTATTAAATACCCTGTTACAGATCAAGGGCTCATCTTTCCGAGGAGGGAATGGTGTTGTTTATCCAGTACATTTTTAGGGTACTGGTTGAGGTTTTGGAGGTCTACTTGGTAGCGGGCTGCGTTGTGGTTCGTGGGGAACTTTGCTTTGGCGGTACAGAGCTGCGGTCAGCGACCACTAAGTTTCTGTGATAGGGTTTAAGAAGAGTTGGGCCACGGATCTCTGCCCTCTTAAATAACGTTGCTGTATGTTCTGATCTTGCCATTTCAGGGAGATTTAGGGCTTGCCTTCACAGAGGCCCTGACTGAGCCAAAGGTGGGGGTGTAGGTGCTCTGTGCCCCAGGAGGCACCAAAATGTGCCCTCCTTTATTTATTGCTAGTGTTAGTTATTTTAGCTGACCGACACTCTGTTTTTCTTGCCACTAATTTATTATGAAGCAATCAATTAATAAAGCTGTGACCTCTGTTTTTTCCCAAAAGTAAAATAGTTGTGTGTCATTATTATTACCATGTTCTAAATATTGTTTAGACATGCAATGGGGCTCTTGTGGTTTGAGACAAAGACATCAACCGTTAGGGCGTTTAACAATAAAAATTTACTCAGAATATTGAAGGTCACAGCACACTATAGTTTATAGCCATAGTGGAGTCTATGTTACGTTGTTCCAGCCGGATGCTGTGTAAGTATGCCATCATATTTTTAGTAACTGACTGCTAGTAAATGTCAGAATGACAATTGTAGCAAAATGACTGTTTTTCTTTTTAATCACGTGCTGGAGTTATTGAACAGTGTATAGCAACTGTGGAACTTACAATACGTGTACTGCTTTCACTTTCATAAAGTAGGTGTATGAAAAATACAGAAAAAGATCTTCACATTTCCAAACTGCAAGTTCCAAATGTAAGGAGGTGGAAAACGCATCTCATAGCCAATTTATTATTAATACTGTATTACAGCTGTACTACCACCTAGGAAAAAATATTTTCCTATCATGTCTCCTCCCTCTAGCTGGGGCCCAGGGCGCTGTTAGATAGGTTTTTCCCTGGCTCTACTGATTCTGTAATACAACCGGCAAATTAATAAAGCTCACCATCTTTATGTGCCAGTGGAGAGGTGTATGAGTGGGAGGACCAATCATAAGCCACTATCTTTTGATTGTGAGAGGAATGGAGGTGCCTTGAGAAAACCAGATGCATGTAGCAGACCCTTGAGACTCCGGCTAGGGAACACCATAGAAAAATATCTTCTTAGGTGGCAGTGCAGCTTTAATGAAAGCTCAGCATAACATTATAATAGTCAAGGCAGCTCAAATCTAAGTCCAGGGACTATCCGTACACCTGGTTAAAACTGTAAAGCTATCCACAGGCTTCCCTTTGTCATGAAAGCAGGTTTGAATGTGTAACATTTTTGGCACCATTTATATTAATTGTCAATCTGTCTGTCTATACATACACACTAACAATTAGACATGCATCTCGTTGATTACAAAACTTCAACCATAGAGTGCAAAAATGGGCCACAGGTTCTATTTTGACCAGGATACCATCTGTGTGGAATTTGTATGCTCTACACTTCATTGCACCGAGTGCTTCAGTTTCCTCCCACAGCCCAAAAACATATTGGTAGGTTATGTGGCTCTGATGAATTTAAGCCTAGTGTGTGCATTTGCCTGTGTGTGGTAGAGAACCTAGACTGTGAGCTCTACTGAGACAGGGACTGATGGGAATGATTAAACATACTCTGTAAAGTGCTGTGTTATACGTTGCCACCATATAAGTAAAGAATTATGATAATACTACTACTACTACTACTAATACTAATAATAATATGAAATCAGTGGAATTCAGTAAGCTTAACTCGACTTTTAAGAATCATTTAGGTCCGCTATGATGATCTTCACCCTGAGTTTTTAAAGCACACCTGGGGTTATATTTACTAAACTGCGGGTTTGAAAAAGTGGAGATGTTGCCTATAGGAACCAATCAGATTCTAGTTATCATGTAGTTAGTTCATTCTACAAAGTGACAGCTAGACTCTGATTGGTTGCTATAGGCAACATCTCCACTTTTTCAAACCCACAGTTTAGTAAATATACTCCCTGGTTGGTGTATACATAATGAACGTAGAAATAGCTAACCCTCACTTCCAAGAAGTTTACTCAGCTTTATTAATCCTTGTCACCAATTGTTAATTATAATGATATAACTGATATTTTAAATAATATAAAAGAGTTGTGAATTATAAAAGTGCATTTCTATCATTTACTTATAGTTACTCTATTGATATAATGGACAGGTGCCTTAGGGACCTCTTACAAAGGGTCCTAATCTTTTTCCATTACCTCAGGGTCTACAGCCCAGGGGCCTTGGGAAGAGCCTCCAGCACTTATCAGGTTGGGGCTGGTAGTCACTGGTAGGGCGGGGCCCCACTTGGTCTTATAGGTAGACAAGACTGGGGCTGGATTCACTATGAGAGAGGAACCACATACTGAGGGTTTCCCTGTTGTTGTGTTATACAGCCCAGCCATTATTGCTTGGGGCTGGATTTCATTCTAGCATGGGCCCCTATCATTGTCACTCTGTTGTAGTGGGAACAAGATTAAACTGTCTATCCTCAATGTTTTTTCATTATAGCAGAGCGACCCCGCTCTCATTGGTCTTCTGTTTTATTGGTAACCAGCCCAACATATCTAATTATGGGAATGGTAAGGGATATTATGGGGTTAAGCTGATTTTTTTTTTTTGTACATAGCTTAGATGTTCATTTAAATGGGGTTTCTGCATGTAGCGCACATGCTGGAAATACCACTGATATGAAAGGACCATTGAGCGGAATAAGAAAAGTTGCTAAGTAAAAAGCCAACAGTAATAATTCCAGTACTATACCAACAATAGTAATGCCTATGAATATTCCCAGTAATGGCATGGGATACTAAACCACTAGAACCTTGTTCACGAGATCTTCACCTATAGCAGCCTCCTTTCCAAGGAATGCAATATGCTTCAAAATTACTCGGTTGTCAGGTCTTAACTCGTAGTAGTAAAGGTTTATCAAACATGATATTGGTGATAGGGTGGACAGGACACAAAACGAGGTTGTAGATGGTAGCAAGAGCAGCAGAATATATAAATGGCGATGATGGTGATGATGATGATATACCAAAGTACAGGCCTAAAGTCAGGACAGGCTGAAACCTGTAGCAAGGTCAATAAGCAAGATAAGGTTAGGGCTGGCAGAGTTCAGGGCTAAAGCCAATAAAAGGCCAAGGTCAGGGCAGGTAGAGATCAAAAGTGAATTCAGAAAAAAATCAGTAGTCAAGGGCAGAAAAAAAAGCAGTGGTCCGGCTTAAAACAACAGGTCAATACACATAGAATCCTCACAGCACACAAGCTTACTATAAGCTGATAGACAGGAACGGGTTTTTATTTACAAAGGGAACAATGAGCCCAGAGAGCCTTAACCAGCAGCACCTGATACTAACACTACTAGACAGCTGCTACATAGCAACCGGCTAGACGCTGGCAGCAAAGAACTAAGATGTTGGTTGCCGTTGTCTGGCAACCAGCCTAAATCGACAGATCATCCGCTAAGTCCTATTAGTAATAGGACGCCAGTTGCTATTGCCAGCTAGCGCCACTAGTTTTAACAGTAATAAGCACTCTAATAACCATTAGAGCTTCAAGGCAGTGATACGAGGCATGTAAGAGTCTCTGCTTGTGCAGCCCCTATCTTTGTCTGTCCAGTTGTGAGGCCTTCTGGGATGAGGTCTTCCCATTGGCTCATGGAGAATGTGATTCTAAAAGTTGCACTTAAATACAAAAATGTGATTTTGCTTTGCAGGGCAAGACGTTCAAAGGGTGGAAAGTGTGCATTCATGGGGATATTAGAGAGTGATCAAAAAGCCTCTTTCTCAGTAAAAATGGACTGTGCTGAGGAGATACAAGTAACTGGAGGCATCCTATGATTTTAGTGGTATGGTTTATGTACCAACCAGGTGCGTTTAATTTGTGAAAGTGCATTTATATGCTCACAAATATCCATAAAATAACACTATTCAAACACACAAAACTAATAAAGACAGTCCAAATATCACACTAACATAATTCAGTTATGCAATTTTGCTACATTTTCATTATATAGAACACACTACCGCCCCAACATGAGTTTCATTATGATACTGGCCCTCAGTCAGCAAAAGCTAAGACTGTAAAACAGATGACTGACTATAAAATATAAAATACTAATTTCTTACATTCACTTGTGAGTTTTAATATGAGCATTTTAATTTTTTTTAGTTTAGTACTATTTCAAGGCAGTTTTAGTTAAGTGAGTAAATTGACAATTATCATTTGTCTATATCGATTCATATCTATATAACAACCTAACACCCTATTGTTATGGTATGTCATTTTTTTTTTCTTATTCTATTATATTATCAACCCACAAACTAATAAAATATTCCTTTGAAATGTGACTCAATTATCTCTTAGACACTCACATAGTATAGTTCAAATCAGGTACCTCCATTGGTTTATTATGACTAGTAGCAGAATTACTGGTTATGCTGAGATGAATAAGCAGTAATGTATGAAACTAGGATGACATTATATAGTGATGAATCAGGATATTATCTCATTCCATAATGATATTTCATTGTGAAAACATAAACTATTTAATACTAAAATACTCACTGGGGATGGGTACACTGCTGGGTTATTTCTATTATCTCAAAATGCTTATATAACCTTTTTTTTTTTTTTTAAAGCACTTAGAACACTGAGTTTCCACTTTATTAGGTACACCTTAATAGTACTGGGTATGAACAGCCAGAATATGACATGGATTTCACAAGGTGCTGGAAATATTACCGATAGATTCTGGTCCATGTTTACATGATACCATCATGTAGTTGCTGCAGATTAATACAGCATATCTCCTGTTGCACCACATCCTAAAGTTGCTCTTTTGGATTGAGATCTGGTGACTGTTTAGGTCATTGGAGTATACTGAACTCCTTGTCATGTTCAGAAAACTAGCTTTAGATGACGTGTGCTTTGTGACGTGGCTTGTTATCCCGGGGGAAGTAGCCATTAGAACAGTGTTGGCTAACCTGTGACACTCCAGGTGTTGTGAAACTACAAGTCCCAGGATGCTTTGTCAATATATAGCAGCTTATTGCTGGAAGGGTATGCTGGGACTTGTAGTTTCACAACACCTGGAGTGTCACAGGTTAGCCAACACTACATTAGAAGATGGGTAGGCTTTGGCCATAAAGGGCTGCACATGGTCAGCAATAATATTTAGGTAGGCTGTGTCATTGAAAATATACTCAATTGGTGTTAAATGGCCTACTGTGTGCTAAGAAAATATTGCCACACCATTACACCACCAGCCTACACCGTTAACATACTGCAAGATGGATCCATAGATTCATGTTGTCTACACCAAATTCTGACACTACCTTCTGCATGTAGCAGCAGAAATTGAAATTCGTCAGACCAAGCAACATTTTTTCATTCATCAACTGTCCAGTTTTGATGAGCCTTTATCCACTGTATCCTCAGTATCCTGTTCTTAGCTGACAGGAGTGGTCTTCTGCTGCTGTAGCCCATCCACTTCAAGGTTCAATGTGTTGTACTTTCAGATATGCTTTTCTGTATACACTGTTGCAACACATGGTTTTTTGAGTTACTGTTGCCTTCCTGTCGACTTGAATCAGTCTGGCCATTCTCCCTTTACAACTCTCATTAAAAATCTCAAGAGCTCAGCAGATTCTGAGATCCACACATAACCTTGTCTGACACCAACAATCATTTAATGCTCAAAGTCACTTAGATCACATCTATTACCCACTCTGGTGTTTTGTCAAAACAGCAACTGAATCTCTTGGCCATATGAACATGGTTTTATGCATTGAGTTGCTGCCACAAGACTGACTGATTAGATATTTGCACTAACGAGCAGGTGTACAGGCGTACCTAATAAAGTGGTGACTAAGTGTATGTTGCACTGCTGTGCAATCGGGAAGGCATAGGACCTAATTGACTGGATGCAAACTGCAAAATGCCTTTATATGTATTCATCTAGATCAGAGGTGATCAAACCAGTCCTCAAGGGCCATCAACAGTTCATGTTTTTAGGATTTGTTTAATCATGCACAGCTGAGTTAATCTATTTGGCTGGGTCAGTAATTATCCCAGCTGTTTCTACAGACAGAAATCCTAAAAACATGAACTGTTGGTAGCCCTTGAGGACTGGTTTGCCCACCTCTGATCTAGATGGTCTACCCAGACACACTCCTACTCTTTGCAAGAGTGCACCGTGCAACTGTCAAATCAAAGTCCAACCTCTGGCCACTTTCTCATCACTGTCATTACATAAATAGTTTGTCTCCTAAGAATGTGATTGGTTTAGCCTCAGAGACTGATGCTTTTAAGAAAATGTGGCACTTATGTGTGTTTGAAGCCCCCAGATCTTCTGGAGGGGAGGTCTAAAAAGTGGGCAAGTATGGGTAACATGTATCAATAAATATATTTCTCTGTTGAAGTGCAACTAGGAGGTGCAAAATAGTAGTAAAAGTCAAGACCCAATCTCTGCCAGGATACAACTTAACCAAAAATCAACTCCTTTTGCAGAGTGGAAATGACTGTGTGCCCATCTGTACAGTAAGGCATGTACCTCTCCATCCCTATATCTGACTTCAACAATATTGCTGAAGAAAATTAAATCTTGTTTTTGCACTGCTCCGCAAAACTAGGTGCACCACCCAGCTCCACAAATATCAGTATCAATATAAATGTTGAGGCATGGCCGCTAAAGAAGATTGTTTGCTACTATTAAACCATTTTTCAATGTGTAAATAAGGCCCATAGTGAACAGACTATTAAAAACAATGCAGAAACATACACTGAATTAAAGGGTGAAAAGGTCCTTGTTAAAGATTACAAACTACAAATGTAAACAGTAGTTGAAGTGGAAATTTAAAAGTGACAGTATGTAAAGTAAGTGAATGGAATTTGATAGTTTTACAATCAAAGCAGTAGGAGAAGTGGCAGTATATTGTTAAAGTATTAATGGTACATGCAGTGGTCTAAGTGGGTTGGTATATAGTGGTATAACAATACCACTGTATACCAACCCACTTAGACCACTACATGTACCATTTATATTTTAACAATATACTAAAGATTATATTGTTCAAATTGTAGACCAGTGTTGATATAGTGTCTAACCAGGGAATAAATATATCAATATTTCCTTATGTGGTATTAAGGGCCTTGATAAACTGTTTTATAAAAGCAATATATATCCAGTTTCAATGGTAGTAAGAGTTTTACTAACCACCAACTTTTGAGAAAATATACTTATTCAGCAAAACTCTTAAAACATTGGGGACAGTTCAATTAGTCAATTTGGTACTGATTGCATGATAAAATATGCTTAAATCAGCTTATATTTGCTTGTATACCCAGGAGGGGTAATTGTCTACAATTTGCGCTGCAAAAAACCACTCTAGACCTACAGTTCCCAAACTGTGCGCCACGGCACCCAAGGGAGCCGCGGCGATCACACAGTGGTGTGAGGTAGGCAAGGGGGGGAGGAACAAGTTCTTAACTCTGCCTGTCACCTCTTCTTTGTCCACCGGCCGAACAAACCCCCCCCCTAAAAAAACTTACTTTTATGGCGCCCGGAGTCCAGGTGCTCTCCACCACTCTCCCCTCCTCCCTGCTCCATTCTCATTGAATGTCGGGCGTGATGTCATCAAGCTCTACATTTTCATTGAAGATCGTGGCAGTGAGGACCCTAAAGATAGAAGGCCGAGGAGAACACAAAAACCAGAAGAACGATGGGCTAGTAAAACGTAAAACAAGGGGCACAGAAATTAAATAGACAAGGGCCACAGGGTGAAATAGACATGGAGCACAGAGTGAAATAGATAAGGGGTACAGAGAGAAAGAGACCAGGGGCACAGGGTGAAATAGACCAGGGGCACAGGGTGAAATAGACAAGGGGCAGAGGGTGAAATAGACAAGGGGCAGAGGGTGAAATAGACAAGGGGCAGAGGGTGAAATAGACAAAGGACACAGGATGAAATTGAGAAGGGGCACATGGTGATATTGTGAAGGGGTTGGAATGAGAATGTTTTTGGAATTGTCTTCATTGGCACAGCATCTCATCGGAGGGACTGTCCTGGCATACTTAGGATCATAAATTGATCTGAAAATAGGAGCAATAGGAGATGCTACTTTACAGACCAAAAAGGCGCTCTTAAATAAATTGGGCCTTATAGAGAAATCAGAATAGCAAAGATAGACTCTAGAGAACTGATTTCTAAAGAAAGTAAGTCAAAACCTAAACATTGTTTGAATTACATAAATGGTATAAAAATCCAAAACCTCATAGTATTGGGTTACTAAAAGAAACAGAGGAGGCTGATTGTGGGATATAAAAAAACCTCAACATAGTTCATGAACTAGGAAGATGCTGGGTATTGTGTAGTATTAATTCATGAACTTTTGATATCACTTGGTTATCTCAGAAAGAAATGGTCTAAACATTATGATCTATAACTTTTCTGGCCCAGGTGGCATTCACCTACGTGGAATTAAGTTCATTAATAGACCACTATTTCTTATAGTTATGGACTCCTTAATAACATATGCTAGATATGGCACCAATATTTAAAAGGGGTCTAAAATCTTAGCCAGGAAATTGAAGTAAGTCTGATATCAGTTGTGGATAACATATGTGAGGGAATTCTTAGGAATGCTGTTGAAAAATATGTACTATATAATAAATATAAATGATTGGCCTGATAATCGGCTGAAGTGTGTTCCCAGCCTAAGTCACTTGTCAGGCCACATGACAAATATAGCGTATAGTGTTAGACATCTGTCAACAAGAAAGACATAGCAGAAATTAGGCAGGTTCAAAAGCATGCAATCTCATTATGTAAGGGAACAATGGAATGGGAGAGGTTACCTTATAAAGAAAAGACAATTTGGACTTGTTCACATTGGAAAAAACAGGTTTAGAGGTCACCCAAGTAATATGGATATATTTATCCAAGGTCATTACAAATATCTATCCAATGAGCTATTTACACCTTAGACCATGTGGCCCTCTGAGACTTCATCTGCGTCCCCCAGTGCCTTCCTGCTTTATTGTCAGATTTGTTTGTTATAGCTGGTAACACTTGCTTAAAATGCCTGATGATATGTTATTACAGATAAGTGTCTCACTCTTTGATTAAATGTATTGTTTTAACTTGATACTGAGATTAAGGGTAATGTATAACCCTTCTAAAGGTTAGTGATTTTAGGTTGAATGCCTTTCTTACGAGATAATTATTGGAATAGATTATTGGGATTTCTGATAGGTGGAATTAATCCGGTGGCTATTTAAGGTTTTATTTTTGCACAGCAAGGATAAATTGGCAGCTGCCATGATGCAGTTTTACTTTATTTTTCCACTGGATCAATGCAGTAAAATGAACACAATAATAAAATAGGTTTAACTTGATGAACTTTTTTAAAATTTGCTATGTGAGAATGTAACAGAAAGAGGCCGAAGGATCCCTAAGCGGATTGTGCATCAATGAGGATGACATTGTATAATAATACTGTATAACAACAATTTATCATCATTATCATCACCATTTATTTATATAGCACCAATAATTCCGCAGCGCTGTACAGAGAACTCATTCACATCAGTCCCTGCCCCATTGGAGCTTACATTCTAAATTCCCTAACATACACACAGACAGACAGACAGACTAGGTTCACTTTAATAGCAGCCGATTAACCTACTAGTATGTTTTTGCAGTGTGTGAGGAAACCCACGCAAACATGGGGAGATCATACAAACTCCACACAGATAAGGCCATGATCGGGAATCGAACTCATGAGCCCAGTGCTGTGAGACAGAAGTGCTAACCACTAAGCAACAATTGTATGTTTTCTTATGCTGTGTAAGATACCATTTGATAATTATTTTTATAATCATACTCAGTAATCATGTTGCACATTGTCTTTCCATACAAGTTTTGGCACAAACTTTTTTTAATGATAAGTTGACTTATGCTGTTGTAGAATAAAATTATATGTAGGTCCTTTGGTTTAGTTAAACAAAAAAAACATAATACGACTTATTTTGACAACAATATTGCCATACATTATTAAAGAAAAATCATTATGTTCTTGGAATCAATTTTCTGAGAAGGTCACTAGAGGGAGCTGGATATGTCTTATATTATTGCTTCATGAAATCAGCTTATCACGAATGCTGCTTAAATATTGAATTTTATTTAAAATATGTGCTAATCATTTCAATTGTTTCATCTATTCTTTTTTTTATTATTTAAAGCTATAATGGAGCTCTTCTTTCATCCATTCCAATATATATATATATATATATATATATATATATATATATATATATATATATATATATATATACACATTGAAAGACAATATTCATAAAAGGTTAAGTAAAATAGGAAAATTTATATTTTTAAACTATTGTGTTCGTGAATAGCAAATAAAGTGGAACTAACATTCGTTGCAGAAGGAGGTGAATTAACCTTATCTAGTGTTTAATTTGAGGAACACTGATAAAAAAAAGTGGAACTCAAATACATACATCATATGTTGGGAGGATATTAAACATTATCTTTAAACGTTAAAGACTATAGGGCAAAATGCCAGAATTGCCCTTGTGTTATTGTTTCTTGTTTGTCAGTCCTGCCACATTTCCGTTTGAAATGTAAAGTGCCCCTTGAACACACATGAACATACATAGAGGCAGCCATTTTGCAGGCTGCCATTAGCAAGTTTAAGCTACAAATTAGTAACTGTTAGGAGTTGCTGCGGTGCTCGACCCACTGTGGTTCAGTGTTTGTAGTGTAACTGTGTCCCGGCCGTCGCTATGACAACCGGGACGTCAATTTCCCTTTCTGCGTATTGGCCGTCACAAGGGCAACGGCTGGGATGCTTGTTGCATCTCGGCGATTATGGCAGCCGGACACGTGCGCATAGAGGGCAATTTATTAATATGCACCTGAGGGGATAATTTGTGTAGGCTGGGAGCTTAGCCCCTGATTGGCCAGTATGTGCATTTAAGGCAGGGAGGGCTTAGCCTCCCTGCCAGTTACAGCGCTCAATATTCTGTTAGCTGACCTGCTTTGTTACAGTTTTCTAACTCCTAATTGAGATGCCGTTACTGACCTTTAGCTTCATCTGGAACCTGATTTTTTTGCAGATTGCCCTGATCTCTGGCCTGTTACTTGGACATCCCTGCATGCTGCCAGTTCTGACCCTGTGCCTGTTTCTGACCGCGCTATCCACTACTGACCCCTGACCTTGGCCTGTTCCTGACTACCCGCTTCTATTCTGTCACTGCCTCCTAATTTCTCGCTGCTGTATTACTCATAAGCTTACACTACGCTAGAGTTTACGTACCTGTGAGCATGACAAGCTCTACGGGAAAGGTGGCTGCTATAGGTGAAGACCTCTTTTCTTAGTTCTGCAAGCTTATGATAATAGCCGCTAGCCGTAACAGTAACATAATTTTGTGCATCTGTAAAGTCACTAGTTCAGGGCAGAGCTGGGTAGTTTTGAACTGAGCGGCTAAAAGTACATGGCCCAGGATTAGTGGCAGTGTACAGCAATGGAAAAGTGGGTGTTGTCAAAACATATTGGCGTGGACTGTCTAATGTGGGCATGATTTTCTCCATCCAATGAAATCTATTAAATTGTTTTATTTCAAAGAACTCTTATGAAATACATAGTGCCAACAATACAATGCAAAAAGCATTCTGGCAAGCTCATAAATATAAAATACATTTTGAAATAATTTTCATAATGTATCCCATTGTATACTTTTAATTTAAATTTGCATCTCTCTGCTCTGAAAAATTAGACGCTCTGATTGAGCTACATAGATAGAAAGTAATGTCGCCCTACTCCTCCTATCGGCCACTGCAAATTTCTGCTCTTCAGGCAACGCTACTATCTTGTTTCACAAAGCAATGGGTTTGACAGTAAATCTACACAGCGCCACCAATCATGATTTTGCTCTGTGCCTCATCTGATTTGTACTTTGTAAATGAGGATTTTAGAGTTATATGCTGACATTATTCAAAAATTCAAATTTGCACTAAAACAATAACAAGCAATAAGACATTTGTCGCCATCATCTAACATGCATTAGACATTTTAAAACAAATTGCTGATTATGTTGCTGTGGTTTTTATTTAGATTGGCAGTTTTGAGCGTTGTTAGTAAATAACCCTCACTCGACTGTAGAACTGATACCATATGCATGAATGAATGTTTTTATGTAACATTTTAATGTTATTTTGTGATCATGGTTAGATCCAATTTTAATTAACATGAATTCTTTAGAGAACATAAAAAAAAAAACTTTGGTGTTTAAAATCAACAGCTTAGCCCTTGGAATTCCCTTTACAGTATAAGTACCTTTGCACCCTTGCCTGCTGGACACTCCCTATCCCTTCAGGAGTGCTGAAAATCTTGTTTTGGGCGAGTCCTTTTTATTATCAGCATTGCGTAGGTGTTAGGTTTGCTAGACTTGTCTGGCCCTGGGGGCAAAAGGATGTTCCTCTTGTTAAGTTAAAACTCAATAAGGCTGAATTACATGATAACTTTCATTTGAACTCTTTGTGACACCTGCTGTGTGGATTTATTGTTTTGTTTTTATTACAATGGTTATAATGTACATTGCCCATTTTGGGCATAAAAATGTGAATCAAAGTATTTAGAGTCAGAACATTTGGCAAAAGAAGGCACTAAGCAACAGTCGCAGAAACACTAAAAACGAGAAGCACACATGGTTGTTAACTTATACTTCCTAACAACAGCATAAACATAACACAGTCCTGTCCGCGTATTTATATGAACAAGGCTGCACAATTCTTAGAACTACATGGCTGCAGGCATGTCATACAATAGATTCTATGGAAGTTTGGACCACAGAGAGGCCTTAGAGGACTGCACTTAGCTTGGGGACCACCTGTTGCACTTGAATGACAGAAAATATGCAGCAAAACAACATCTTTCTCCTTTACACATGTTGCAGAGAGGCACATAAGAAACATTGTTTTACATAAAATAAACTCTGGAATTTTACATCTGATGAAAATGGCAGTTTAAAAAGGTGATGCAGACGTAAAGGAATTTTATTTGAAGCACAGGCACGTCAGAAGTGACACATTATTGGAAACACCTTCTATTATGTTTATTACGTTAAAAATAATTATTTTTTGTAAGTGTATGTACGTGCTTAAGACTAGAGGGATGAAATGGAATGTTAGACCAAAGGCAGAATATCCATTGCTGTAGGTGCAGCAGGCTGATGAAGACTAATGACACAAAGGTTAGAGTAACACTCCATGAACAACTGTCTTCAGTGGCAACACTACTAAAACTTCTTAGCCTAATGCTACTGTTCCAGTAGAGTTCCTCACACGGTGTAGTGTAGCCTATTAAAGGGATTTTCCTCTTTCCTTGTTTGTTAACACGTCCCATTTCCACACTTATCTTTGGTGAGGCTCTTTCCCTTGGAAATCCCACAGTTTTCTCTATAGAGCCAGGTTCCAGGACTTACAATTAGTGGACTTTTTTTGCTGACCAGGCTCCATAATGATTTATGAGCGATGGGGAATGCAATGCACAGTTAGAAATAGTGACAGAATGGTAGCACAGATCAGGAGCTAGCTGTCATTGCTAGCCATGTATTGGACATCTCCCTCCTCTGGTGCTCAGAGATAATTACGGAAGCCGCAGAGGTCCCTGCAAATTATAAGTACTGTCACCCTGCCCAATTGAGAAAATGGCAGGGTTCCCAGGGAAGTGCCCACTGCATTAGTAATGTGAGGAAAGGGGGTTATAAATCACAGCCAAAACGGGTAAACCACTTTAAATACAGATCAGAATAACATTTTACTGTATTCGTATAGAATCCATTATTAAAAAATATAAGGCTATTTATCAAACATTTACTGACATAAAGGTTTAAATGTACGCATATTAAGGGGTACAAGTGGATTCTTGGTATAAAAAAACATAAGGGGATGCATGAGAACAAAAATACATATTAATCCCTGGTTCAAGCTGATAACACAGTGTGAGATTTTGTTGTACAATATAAACTGTTCAGTGAATAAGTTGGTTGACAATTGTTAGGATTGGAATTTTTTTAAATGGTACATGAATTATTTTATCGGACTGTGTGTTTGCTAATCTGTGTGTTTGATCAAACCAATTGTACTATTACATATGTATCACACTAAAGTGTTTCCACAGAACAAACTAATCTTTAGGAAATCAGGTGTTTCATGATTTAGTTGTTTTTTCAGATCTGACTGTTATAGAAAACATCCTCTGAAAGACTGGAAGTGTGGTGCTGGGCTGTAGCATCATAGCCCAGCGCTATACTCCCAGCCCATTACCAACATGGAGCTGCAGCCGCTAGCTTCACAGGTAAGAGACTGCTGGCTGGTGCTCCTCCATATTAGTGGCTTGTGCTCAGTGCGGGGACATCACCAGGAACACAACACTGAACAAGTGACATTATGTCACTCATTTAGTATATTAGGTGTCCTTGAACTTTGCATTGTATGCAGTCCCCTGGATCGCCTAGTTGTAGTAATAGCCCTGCCTCTGGCAGGTCTATGAAACAATGTTTGTGAACTCTAATATTTGTTATTGTGACATGAGCTGTGATTTACCAATGACCTGGATTCGCCTGCATACTTGGTACTCTTACATCCTACTTAAATAGCCCTATAGTGATTCGCATTTATTGGAGTCCAATAAATGTGTGTATGGCTTTTTCCAATATACAAATTGCCCATATCTTCACATTTTACCCTCTTTATAGCATTCAGTATTTTAATAAATCCAAATACATGTCTATATGCTCAGGCATTCCATTGCTTGCTGTTTGAACTGGTATATCTTTAGAAAGCACTGATTAACACAAAAACACTAATGTTACCTCTACTTGACAATAGTGGCATAAGCTATCTAAAAACACATGTACCCAGGCAATACAGTGTCATCTCAGCTTCTGTATATTGTGTATAATTCACTGAATGGGCAAAAAAAACCTATTTATTCACTGTAACTGTTTAGTCTGTCCATCTCCTCTAATCTATGCCTTTATTGTACTGGGAAGCCCCAATATTACGTTTATAGCATTATCTGTCAGTTACTTTATATATACAAAAGTGGAAGCTGCTCAAATCAATTTATAGGCCATAACAGGTGCTTGAAAGGGTGGGGTTATCCTGCAAGGAACATACACACAACATTTTTTCCCCAGCACACTGCTATAGCCAGCAACAGATCTGCCATTTCTACTGTAGATAAAAATGCAAAAGTCTTTGTTGCACACATTTGCAAATGTATGTTTAAGCCATCCGCCTCGCCAAGGCGCTTTTGTTAATAGGATGGTCCTACTCTAAACAATGAGAGTCCCATATATTTGGGCCATACATATGTGTTTTTAAATTGAGAGCCAACTTACCAAAGAGGTACCCCAGAAGCCTCCAAACAGCAATTCAGTGCCAGTACCCCCTCTCAGCTACTGACACCAACATGCCTCTCAGTTACTTTATATAGAAAGATGACTTTCATAAATAAAAGAAAAGTAACTCACCCACCCAAAAAAATGAGACAAACTTTGCATAACTTGAAGTCATGTTTTTGTAGATATGAGTCAAACACATGAAACAGCGGACTACCTAGCCCATGTTGGTCCTTCAAATAATAATTAGATGTTTTTGTAGATATGAGTCAAACACATGAAACAGTGGACTAGCTAGCCCATGTTGGTCCTTCAAATAATAATTAAACTTGCAAATCTCTATCATACCAATTTTCAGATACCAACAGTTTCTTTATTTAGTCTCATCTTTGCAGACTTTGTGGACTAGCATCCTAGCATCTGTGAAAAGAAACTATATCTGAAATTACAATGACGTGCCAGTGACTTTTCCAGAAATTTGGTGAAGACGATGAGACTGCAGTGTAATTAGTATATTGCAAGACAAAAATAATCTGTTTGGAATTTTGACATGAATAACATGACATTAGTCAAAGGGGGGTATTCAATTGTTGCTTTTAACGCACTAAAACGAAAAAAAAACGAGCGCTCTAAAAATATTAGCGTTAATACGGTAATTACTCGCTAAATTTCATCTCGCAGCTCCCTGAGCTGCGAGATGAAATTCAGCGAGTAAACTACCGTATTAACGGTATTTACGCGCATATTACTGTATTAACGCTAATATTTTTAGAGCGCTCGTTTTTTTTCATTTTAGCGCGTTAAAAGCAACAATTGAATACCCCCCAAAGTGTCTAGAATGGGTCATTGAGATTGCCAGGAAACAGCTTGAAACTTTGGCCCTGATACAATATAGGGAAACGTATCAGAGCTTCCATTGAGAGAAACAAACAAGACCTGCCAAATTATATGACAGATCCAAGAAATGCAAATAAACACTTTAATTGTCCATAAAGTGTTGCTGTTCTTGCTGATAGGGATGATGATGATGTACATGTTGATTGTTCATAGACTGAAGCTGCACCTTATGGCAGAGGGGCTCAAAGTCAAGAGCTACCAACATTTCATGTTTTCAGGATTTCTTTAATCATGTATAGAGGAATTTTATTTTACTAATTTATTTTACTATTTTAATCTATTTTACTGGGTCAGTTATTATCCCACCTGTTTCTACAGAGAGGAAACCTGAAAACATGACCTGTTGGTAGCTGTTAAGGATTGGGTTTGAGCACCTCTGCTTTATGGTATTTGATAAGTGTAAACTGTTAGTTAGTAAGTTAGTCACCTAACGTTTGTAGTAAGTCTACAGTAGAATTCCATACCAGCCATTACTATTGCCGACAACCATCACTGTTAGTAGCATTAGACAGAGGGAAAAAGTACAGCAGGACACATCTTAGAGCACTCTTCTTAAATACGCACTTACCAAACATAGTAGTACCTGCTTTATATACCCTCACTAAATAACCCCTATATTGGATCATTTAATCACCCATTTTAGCTTGCACTCACTGTGTTGTGCTGCATGCTGTTCCCACAGAAATTGTAGGTGGCTGATAGGAAGTGAGCTGGTTGAATCAGAACTGGGTTCCTACAAATCAGAGCGAAACAAGGTGAATCATGATTTAAAAGCCGACTTTTAAAAATATATATTTTTACAGGGATTTTGAGCTGTAGTTTGGCGAAATTGTGGTGGATAGATTTCTGGATCTTTATAAAACTCTACTTATATGCACCCATATCAAAGGAAACATAATCTGAAATAAATAAAAGATAAATAATCCAGGACACAGAGAAGTGGGAGTTAAACTTCACTTATTATGTTGCCATTATACTCTCATTAAAGTTCTGTGTGTACTAGCAGGAAACAGCTGATGGGTGTTATGTGGCATTGCGTGGGCAGCACATCAGAGTTACCTAATCCTAGTCTTGTAGGTGTGTGGGTCTTTATATTTTTGGCAGTGAGGACTTTGCCTGGGGCAAGAGAGGTTAACAGAACCTGTTACAGTACAGGCTTGTTATTCTAATCACCAGCCTAATTACTTGTTTATTGCTAATTGAACTTTGTCTGACTTCTCCTGCCTTTGTTCATGTCTCTGTGTGTACAACTTAATTATGCCATCAACCTATATAGGATAATCCAAGACACTCATTTGTGTTAGTGTATTTATTTACTGCCTGTCAGTGCTCAGCAGCATATAGTTGTTGCTGTTATAGGGAGTATTTATATTTATTTAATATCTTTTGTTTCACAGTGGTTTACATAACTTCCCCCTTTGCCTAATGTAGAAAGGTAAGAAGTTACAAAACTTGAAGACATGCTGATAAGGTAAATGGGTGGACTCTGTGTAACGTTTCTTATAATGTGATCAACAATCTAACACCAGGCAACCACTACATGGACAATAATAACACTGCTTCTGCCGCACTTTCATGTAGCAACATTTCTAATCATATGTATTATTAGGTGTGTACCATAAGTACATTTTATTGTGTAAAGTATATGTTTGTTGAGCTGTTTAAATGGGGTTTTCACCACCAGATGACTTACTATAACTTTTACAAAATGCATTGTTTTTTTATTTCTAGCTTCCAGCAGTGTGTAGTCCCCTGTCTGTGAGACGGTGTAGGTGGTGTATACAGTCAGGCACCTACCACAGGAGACATACCTACTCATCACCCAAGTCAAGCTCCTCTTCTCAGGCTACAGTGGATAATAAGAAAATTGGGTATGAAGTAGACACAGGCATGATAGTGCAGTACAGTTACAGGTGACAAAATGAATGAGTGTCAGACAATTTCTCTGATGAAAAATCACAGTTTGTTCTGACATTCTCACTGATTGGGATTATCCCTTTGAACCTGATTCATGTCCGAAAACAACTTGCACGTAAATTGCATTTTTAAAAAGAGCGTGCAATTTGAGCAACGTTCTAGCCACATTCCAATCCAAGAATATGACTAGATACCTTTTGATTTGAATCTAGGTGTAAGTACACTCTGCTTAAATTGTACTTGCTGGATGTAGACAAGCATAACAGACTGCAGCATATGCACATGCGTATTTACAATAAAAGTGTACCTCATAATGCATAAAAATGTTAGGTTATCAAAAATGTAAATAACCACTAATAATCTATATAATTATTTATTATAAAAAATATTTATGTTTTTTTAAAATATTTGTTTTATATTAATTATGTCAGTAAAGAAAATGTCAATGCGCACTGCACACACAATGCATTTTTTTAGATATCTTGGTTGCATACAGTGGTTATGTGATAGCTACTGACACAGATATATGTAGTTTTTAATACAAAGCCTAAGGCGTGTCAGTGATAACTATCAGTCAGCATTTATACCTCACTGGTAGCAGTTGTATAAGATACATCTGAAAATAAGCGTACTTACAACAAACACTTGGGGGTAAATGTATCAATCTGCGGGTTCTTCAACACCCGCGTGTTCAGCCTCTTCCGCGATTAAATTTCAAGCGGCGCTGCATTGTAAAGGGAAGTTAACCCTTTACAATGCAGCGCCGCTTGAAATTTAATCGCGGAAGAGGCTGAACACGCGGGTGTTGAAGAACCCGCAGATTGATACATTTACCCCTTGGTTTGAATCCACCGCTTCTGCATTGGAATACCTTTACTATACATTGGCTATGTTAGTCCGTCCCTTCCCTCTCCCATTCCACCTCTCAAGTCGTAGACAGTTGTATCGGATCAGACATGAAGTGCCCTGATCTCACCTCACTACAGGATATCTCTTACGCTTTAGCTTCTGTATTACTAATCAAGGATGGACAGTCTCCAAACACACGTTCCTCTCAGGATCCTTTTCAGAGTAGACACCCACAATCCTAACTCTCATCTCACTGACAATTCAGGCACCTGGCTTGGTTCTACCTCCAAACTCTCACTGCCACGCACTGCATTATCACCATATCCTCTGCCTCTCAATGGGTTCTGGAAACGCTCTCTTGGAACTCAGGATGTCTGTCACCGACACTTGGGCATTGGGACACTAAGAACCCTCTCATTGAACAAAGAGTTTAAGGCCAAAGTTAAGGGTTTAGGCTTCAACTAAAGTATGGTCTGACACCAGAATTGGAGTTGAGGATTTACTCAAAGTGTACACTAAAACGATAAGTGGACATTTAAATGCCATGGTCCTGCAACTACTCCACTGTCATGGTGGTGGTTCCATTCATCCCACATTACTCAAGGGTGTCACTCAAGCACATCCATGCAAAAAGGGATTACACGTGTTTCCAGCTATGTATTTATGTAATTAAGCTGAGTGATTTATATTTCTTTCTCTTGGATATGTTACATATCTATTTTCTGGATACAATAGTTGCTAGTACAGGGAGAACAGCAAAGCTATGTGTAACATATGCCACCAGCTTCCCAGATAAATCGAAAGAACTGTATCCGGTCTTCACCAATAGCAGTCCCTATTTCCAATAGAGAACTATGTGCTCACTGGTACTCAGTTGCCCCCCGGTCTTGTGTTCAATTGTACATGTCTACTGTATATTCAAGGCTGGTGCATACAAACATAATAGTAGAGACTATAAACAATGGAACCAGTGATATAAACAGCAAGAATAGTCAAAAACAAACAAAAACATTGGGCAAGTTGCTAACAGTATTGTTGGGGTCACGAACCAAGGTCAGGGTGAGCAGGAGACAAGGAAAAGTCAGAACAAGCAGGGTCAAACAACGAGTAGAGATACAGAGCACAATGCTTAAGTGAGCAAATGCTATAACAGGCAATGAGTCAGTGGTGCAGGCAGCCAAATAAAGCAACAGAGACCTTACCTAGCAGTGACCAATCGGCTCTCTCAGCAATTATGTAATTCTAAGTACCTGAGAAACACTCTCCTGAAACAGTGTCACAGCCCATATCAACATAAACAAACAACTCTGCCTCAATATATAAAGTCACAACAAGGCAATTAAGGGAGCCAGGAAGTCAAAGTTATATTCACTGGATGGTGAACAACCTGTTTAAGGTGTTGAGCTAGCACATTAAACTATAACGGCAAACACACTGCTCAGTCAATGACTTGCAACTGGGGTACAGAAAAATGGCAGCAGGTGCTCTGGACTCAGAAGGATTTGAGCAATCCTACATCCACAGGAGATCTGTGGTTAGTTCTCCAAGATGGTTGAAACAACCTCCCTTTCAAGTTCCTTCGAAAACTGTGTGCAAGTGTGTCTAGTAGAATTGATGCTGTTTTGAAGGCAAAGGGTGGTCCCACCAAATATTGTTTTGATTTAGATTTCTGTTCTGTTCATTCACTTTGCATTTTGTTAATTGATCAAAATAAACTATTAACATTTCTATTTTTGAAAGCATTTTTACTTTGCAGCAATTTTTACACACCTGTCTAAAACTGTTGCACAGTATTGTACATTACAAGTAGTACATGCATAGTGATTCCAAATCAATAAAAATGAGAGAAAATATTAATGTCGATGGTAGTCATTTTCATGACTGTGAAAACACCAACAACGAGGATACCTACAAAAAAAAGGCAATTACTATCACACTGTCAGGGATATAATAAAAACTTACCTTTAAAGCGACACATGACATTTATGAAGACAGCGCCATGCTGACAGGTACTGGTTCCAAAAACACTGCTTGCCGGCACTTCAGTTACACGTCACTTAACAGAGCAACTTAGAGAAATCTGAATTTAAAGCGACAACTAATTAATGTAGACCAGTTATAGATATACTAAAATGTAATTTGATAAAGAGCAGTCTATAGTTGCCTTATTATTTGATGACTCAGATTGGTATCTACACAAATTTTGCCTTCTCCATACTGCTGATCTCAGACAGTTGTGTGCTGTCCTTCTTCTACAGGCGAAGCAATGTTGCATGTCCCAGAAGGCCATTTCCCAGACACATTTTGTTTGCATACACAATATTTCAGTAGCTGGGTGGGTATCTAGTGTGTACCCAATACTCATTCAGTTATTATGTAGGACATAGTACAGGTGGCATTGCCATCCACTTACCTTGGGTAGACCAAGCAAAGTATGATACAACCCTTGACAGTATGTAACTATGTTTTATTTTGCTGTTTTATTGGTTTAATGTAAAATGGGAAGTAGGGGGCGTGGTAATAAGTATGACAGATTCACTTAGCTAAACATTTTAATTAAGAAGCAAAACATATTTTTTTATGATAGAGTTGTATGTCTCACAAACGAAAATAACAGGCTAGATTTCAATTGTTTTGCATTAGCAGAATTGCCCATTGAGGTGAACTCAATTTGCAGCACATTTGAGTTAAGGTCATAGATATCATTTGTGTGTAAATAATTTGCATAAATGTGTGTATTTTTAGGTTTACCATTTGATATATAGTGTGTGCAACTATAAAGTAGAAATGTAGTTGTTATCAATGTGTTTTTTTTTGCTCCTATTTTAAATGGCAATACTGTGGATAATTGGAAGCTCCATTCTCAATAATTAGGTGGTAATGTTGTCTTTCGCACTGCAGCACACAAGTGTCCTGAAAAATTGCTGTTCACCTAACAGTCACAGAGCACTGGCTGGTCCAAGCATGAACTTTTAGGCAAGTCACTTACCCACAAGATCTTATTATCCAATAGGCTAACTAGGCTGAGTTTAGGAAACACGGGAGCATTAATATTGGTGGGGGGTGAAAGAAGCTGGATTATAAATTAAGGTCAAGTTATTTTTTATCTACAGCATAATAGCCTGCCGTGGTAGGTGAGAGCTCATTACGAGCGTATTAGCCTAAGGTGGCCGAAACCCTTAATCAGGCCCTGCTTAGCCCTACCTCTTTTATGTCATATGTTTATGATTCCATTTGTCATGAAGTGACTGTTGTACCACTGCTGTGATGGGAAGAGATGGCGCCTGGGGATCAATTCATGTGTCATCAGTGTAGGATAAAAGCAGTGATTGCCAAAAGGAATAGATGACTTGTGTAGGAGGGTAGTGTCTTGTGTGGGTGAAGTGGGATAGCACTGTGTGCAGGTCCTTATGAGACAATGGGGTGAAAAAGGCTCATGTCTCCCAAAAAGTATTTCATGGGTCACTTGGACTCCAAGCAAGTGTAAACCCAGGTTTACATATCCTGAATGTAGCTCCATTTTATCAGTGTATTGTACACATAAGTAACACAAAAAAAATTTTTTGTCTCATGGCTGGTAATCAGAGTAAAGAGGACCTATGTAAAAGTACAGACAGGGATCAGATCTGGGCCTTTCGCAGATTTCTGGAAAGTAAAAGACATGTAGTTTGTTCCCCCGTGAAGGAAAATAAAGAGATCTTAGTGAATAGTTGTGTCCTAGCTGAGAATAAAATGTTCCACTGTGGTGTATAACCTCCTTACTAGTACTCAAATCACTTCCTTGCTAATACAACCTGATAATTCCTAGTGTGGTTTTCCATCAGGATTATAATAGGGGTGTCACGGGCACTAGGAGTTCTACCCAGGATTCACCAGATGATAATGCTTACCAGAGGGGCGGGGTTTACACAGCGATCCTCTGAGCAGTAGGGTGAATAGTAGGAACGTTATACAACAGCAGGTGGAGAGAGAATGTCAATGGAGTAAATAGGAGTCAGCGACTCGCAGCTATAATGGTAGGAAAGTCAGCGACTTGCAACTACAGTGCAGAGGCAGGTATCAACCAAGATGAGCCTGGCGGACGTGAATAGGTGAAGGAAGGTAACGGGAGAGTCAGTGGTCTGCGGATAGCAAGTTGTACCACTGCTGTGATGAGAAGACTTGTCCAGGTGCAGGTAGGTAGCGGGAGAGTCAGTGGTCTGCGGATAGCAAGTTGTACCACTGCTGTGATGGGAAGACTTGTCCGGGTGCAGGTAGGTAGCGGGGAAGTCAGTGGTCTGCGGATAGCAAGTTGTACCACTGCTGTGATGGGAAGACTTGTCCAGGTGCAGGTAGGTAGCGGAGGAGTCAGTGGTCTGCAGATAACAAGTTGTACCACTGCTGTGATGGGAAGACTTGTCCAGGTGCAGGTAGGTAGCGGGGAAGTCAGTGGTCTGCGGATAGCAAGTTGTACCACTGCGAGGAGGTGAGGACTTGTCCAGGTGTGGATAAGTAGAGTAATAGTAATAGTCTATGGCTGTATGTATACAGCTGGAGAGCAGAGAGGCTTGTCCAAACAGATATGCAGGGTAACAGCTAATAGTCTATAGCGGGTATGTATACCGCTGCTGAGTAGAGAGGCTTGTCCAAAGCAAATATGCAGGATAACAGCTAATAGTCTATAGCGGGTATGTATACCGCTGCTGAGTAGAGAAACTTGTCCAAGGCAGATATGCTGTAGCGGGTATGGGAACCGCCAATGAGCAGAGCAGGTAATCCAGCAGGAAGCAGAAGACACGAGAAGGAGAGCTAGGAGTCTGTAGCGGGTATGGGAACCGCCGATGAGCAGAGCAGGTAATCCAGCAGGAAACAGAAGACACGAGCAGGAGAGCTAGGAGTCTGTAGCGGGTATGGGAACCGCCGATGAGCAGAGCAGGTAATCCAGCAGGAAACTGAAGACATGAGCAGGACACAGGAAACACCTTCAGAGACTCACAGGGAGTGAGAATCAAGATCAGGCAACGATGCAAAGGCCACAGGTGCCTTAAATAAGGAGAGGTGATTGATCCACCAATTAAGTTAAAAGCAAGGTCATAAGAGTTCAGGGATCCTGCACATGCGCAGTCCTATCAAGATGGCGGACGGCCGCGGCTCAGGACAGGCGCCGGCAGGAAGGAGAGAGAACCACGCACAAGAGCAGAGGCACTCACGGTCCGGTGAGTGACAAGGGGCTAACTTCATAAATTACAGGAATATGATTGGAGTAAACTGAGCAGACCCTTTCCCTCAAGACCTGAACTGAAAAAGGAGCCATTGGATCTACTAAGGTCACTTCTGAGGCATATGATGATTAGATAATAAGTCTCTTTTAGAGGCATTGGGCTTGATTTAGAGTTGGAAGTAAGTCCATTTGTGGTGAGTAAAAATGTGCTGTTCTGAACTGCACATGCGCAACCATATTTAGAGTTGGATGTAACTTGCACTTGTAGTCCCTTATGGCTAGAGGGGCAGATCAGATTAGGCAGAAGTAAGAGGAGTACAGTAGGGGCATGGAAAATATATGCAAGACTATAATATGGATACAATATAACTATCCATACTTTATATTTCAAGTTGCATGTATCTTCAGATACGTGCATCTCAAAATACAGTCTTAGATATATAAGTGTATGAAAAGTAAAGTCGAAAATGTACGTTTAACTCTAAACCAGGGTTGCAAAAGATTTTTTTTAAAAAAGCACCCCACTCCCACCCCTGGCTCCCCAATCTGATTAACCCTAGTGCTGCCAGCCTAGTGCTGGTACTAGCAAATTTGGGAAGACATAATTGGGGACTTTTTGGAATTGTCCTCATAAAATCATTGCGTACGATTATGCAGAGAGTGAAAGGTAGAAATGGGCTGGGCCAGGGGCCACAGTGCTGATATAGTGGAGGGCTTGAAAAAACAGGGGGTCTTTCCTTCTCTGATGTTTTTCACCTAGGAAAGGTGGTGCAAGACATCCCGTGCTTAGATGAATTCACTGGTGGGTGGCCAATACCTGGTGACCAGCTATTTTATTGTAATTGCCTTCCTTTCCTCTCTCATCCCTCTCACCTCTCTTTATCTCCCAACCCATACCTTTACCACCCGTGGAAACAATACCAATGTAACACTATTGGAGGCAGAATACTTAGTGCACAGCATTCTACAATGCTACGGAAAAGGTAGATGTGTTTTGGGGAATTATTCATATAGTGGAGTCAGGGGTGTAGGAACCAGAGGGCAGAGGGAGCAGTTGCCCACTCATGATTTCTGTTGGGTGGGCAAAGACTGTGTTTTGCCTCCTCTCCATGAACCTCTACACAAAAGCCTTTTACTACTTTCTGAAGTCATGGTATCTGTTCTAAACTTGTGAAACTTTTTAAAATGATAGATTGTCTTAGTATAACTACCAAATGTTCTTTAATATAGATTGCCTTAGTATAGATTTAATACAGATTGATTGATTTGTTTATTTCCAAAACTATAAGTGTTGCATTTATAAACAATTAATAAATAACCTGTATTAATGATGAACACTATTCACTTTACTGTTACCCTGCATTTTTTGCGATACGTCCAGTAAAAAACATGAGATATAGCAATTTAAAGTTATAACACATACCATAACCAGTGAGGCAGTGACTATAGATTTAAAAATACTCCCAAACAACTGGGATTAGGCTGTCAACGAAATCTGAATAAAAACTAGGTTAATGACTATGAAAAATGAACATTTTTAAAAAGAACATTTGAATTGATCCACCTTTCTAACAGCTATTGTACTAATTGGTAATTAATATTAATAATAATATTTAATAATATATAAAAAAAAAATTGGCTAACCCCTGAAATACTGACAAAAATTAACATAGGATTTGGAGTTTTTATATATCTACAGTTACTGTTGTAACTGTCGTAAATATCAAATGCAGGAAAAAGAGTATGCAAGCCCTTGGCCTTTTGCCTTCTCCCCCATGAAATTTTCATTCCTACGCCCCTGACTGGGATGTATTCAAGTTATGTGGGGTCTGGTGTAGGTGGAGTTAATGCATACTTGCCAACTCTCCTGGAATGTCCAGGAGACTCCTGAATTTCAGGGAGTCCCCTGAACCCGGGTTTTAACATGGTACAGGGTTTTCACAAGGTACAGGAAGGAAACATTCTTCAAAGGAAGAGAAGTATTAGAACACAAGGACATGCACTGACAATGGAGGGAAGTAGGTTCAGAGGAAATTTGAGGAAAAACTACTTCACAGAAAGGGTAATGGATAAGTGAAATAGCCTCCCATCAGCAGTGGTAGAGGCTAATACAGCAGAGCAATTTAAACATGCTAGGGATAGACATAAGGATATCCTTACAAAGAATAAAGGACAAAATAGAGTTTGATGTTACCATAGGTTAAAAAATGGGCAGACTAGATGGGCCAAGCGGTTTTTACCTGCTGTCAAATGTTTCTAACCACTGGAAGAGCAGGCCTCCCTCCCGGATCCTACCACTTCACTATTGAAGTGGGAGGAGGCAGGCTTGATTCATGTCATGAAAGCTCCACCCCCTGTTTCTTGATGCCACAAATTGCAGCACTGCATAGCAATGGGCATGACCACGGTGACACCATGCCCCTTGCACTTGCCACCTGTAATGTCTGCAATGTTGGCAAGTATGGGTTAATATTATGTGGGGACTGTGGTCTAGGGGAGTTTAATTGATGTAGGTACTGGGGGTTAAAGTTATGTGCAGGTGTTTTCAGTTGCTCGGAACCCCCCAGTCCATCCAGGATTCATTGACAGGCTAGTCCCTCCCTCGGGACCAGACTCTTTACTGCCATGGATCTACAGATCCATTCTCCTTCTCTTTCCTAAACTGTACATCCCGTCTCGCTCTTTCCTGGGGTGGGCAGCATATGTGCAGCCCCACATGTACAGGAAATAAGAGAGGCAGACAAGAGAGTCTGCATCTGAAATTGACAGAGCTGGATGGTAGAAGGTAAGTCTTACTGTAAAAGGGGTGGAGGCTAAGTATTAACTTAATGCTGAGGGTGGGTGATAATAGTGGGTGGGAAATATTAATTTATTGGTGAGGGGCAATTTAATTTAAAAGTGTATTCATAGTGATGAGCATTAATTTAAGGTGGTGTGATGGCATTATTTAATTATTGCTAGGGTGGTTTGGGGATTAATTTAATGTGGGACTGAGTTTAGGGAGAAGGAGGGCTATTTATTAATTACGAATACCAATTATTTAATATTGTGGGGAAGTAGGTTTAATTATTAAATTTGAACTCTAATTATTTAATATGGGGGCTGTTTGGGAAAAATAGGTGTATTTATTAAATGGGGGTACCATTCATAAAATGTTAAGGCATGTTGGGGATATCTATTGATTCTGAATGCTACAAATTTAATGTTGGGGCTAATTGGGGGGGAGGGGAATAGGTCTATTTATTAAATATGAATTTAATGGCAGGACTGACTTCAGGTAAGATGGCTTAATGTTTAAATGTAGGTGCTAATGATTTAACGCTGGGGCTCACTCACTGCTAGACTTTCAATATACTATGTACCATTCCCTTTTTTACAAACAGGGCCCAAACATTCCAAGATCCAGAATATCTTTGCAGTCAGAACAAAGAACTAGAATCAGGACAATTGGCTACCATTGTCAGTGTATTTGAAGGGGATGGGTAGAGTTGGAGAGCAGTGTAGCACGGTCTCAAATGGTAAACATACACTCTGGTGGTGTGGCATGGACCCCCCCCCCCTCCTCTCTAATAATACTGTGTTTGTCTGTGATGTGGAGACTATTGTTGGAGGGAGTTAAAGTTATGTGGGGACTGGTTAATATTAATGTGAATGCTACTAGTTTGATCAGCAGTTAATTGAGGAGAAAAAGGTATATTTATTAAATATAAATGCTATTTACTCTCAGGGCTATAGATGAAGAATGCCTAGTTATTCAGATAAATGCCATTAATTTATGATGCGGCTGGTTTGGTTGAAAATAGGCCTATTTGTTAAATATCAATTATTGAATATGATTTCTATTTAATTTTGTGCAGGCTCAGGGTAAGCAGGCACAATAGATGCAGGGGAAGACAGTGTAATTTTGCCACTATATAAATTGATGGTAAAACCTCACCTTGAATACGGAGTACAGTTTTGGGCACGACTCTATTGCATTTTTTACCAAGAAAGGATTGAAGGAAGGGTGACAAAATTGATAAAGGATATGGAGTCATTAAATTATGAAAAAAGGTTAGCAGTTTAGGCATATTTGATTAGGTGTGTATGATTACTATGCACAAATATGTTAAGGGTCAATACAGAGAACTTTAATTGGGACTTTTTACCCCAAGGACTGTACACGGGACGCAAGGTCACCCCGTAAGGTTAGAGGAGAGGAAGTGTTACAACCAGCAAAGGAAGGTTTTTTTTACAGTAAAGTCAAGATAAGGAATTCACTGCAGGGAAGGTTGTGATAGTAGATTTGATTGATATGTTTAAGAAACGGCTAGACAAAATTTTAGCAGAAAATGGTATCCAGAGTTACGACCTTTATTTAAAATGAAGGACAGTAGTGGATCCATGGAGAAATAGGACTGCAGTATTGGGTGAGTAGGGATTTTTACAGATTGAAACATATTCGCGGTTGCTTTATCTGGATCAATTTCAAATATATACGAGAGGGATCACATGAGATCCAAAATAGGTTGAACTTGATTGACTGATGTCTTTTTTTCAACCTCAAGAACTATGTTACTATGTATGTAATGATTAAACATGGGTGCTAGCCTAGAGCCTTCACTTGTTGTTCTGCTTGCCAGATGGTCATTAGTAGCTATATCGATTCCAAACATGGCCCCACAATTCCAAGCTCTTGCCAAGCAGCAACTGTGCATAAGGCAAGTAATCAAAGCTGCAAGAATAATCAGGATATAGCAGCAATCTCTGATAACTATCCCGATTTTGGTGAGAAAGCTCCAAGCTATCAGGACAGGTATTTCCCACTTTGTGCTGCACTTCTCATGAAATATGAGTTCAGTTACCAAACAGTGGTTATCGTATGGAAAAAGCTGCCATTCTCCATTGAATGACCTCTGAATAGCCATATTAAATTAGTTCTTGTCCCCTGCACCACACAAAAAGGTGTCATGAGTTCAGTTAGCCACCATACATTGGATGTTTGCTATACACTAGTTACCTGTTGTTGGAGGTCTTCTGTAAACTAGCTACCAGATACTGGAGGACTGCTATACACTAGCTACTAGAGATTGGATGTTTGCTATACACTAGCTTCCAGTGATTGGAGGTTTTCTGTAAACTAGCTGCCAGATACTGGAGGACTGCTATACACTAGCTACTAGAGATTGGATGTTTGCTATACACTAGCTTCCAGTGATTGGAGGTTTTCTGTAAACTAGCTGCCAGATACTGGAGGACTGCTATACACTAGCTACTAGAGATTGAAGGTTCTCTATACATTAGCCAACAGAGATTATAAATCTGTTATACTTGCCACCAGATAAGAAGCCTGTTACACTCTCAGATATTGGAGGCATGCTATACACAAGCCACCAGAGATCTGAGGTCTGCTTTGTATACTGGACACTGTTTGAGTCAGGGGCGGATCTAGACAACTGCTTTACCCCAGGCGATTTTAGGGGGGGGGCGATTTAGGCCCCGCCCCCTTTCTGATTTTTAAGGCTGCCGACGGCTGCACACTATGTGCAGGTCCGCTCGGCAGTGACAGTGTGCTGCCCCGCTGCTCTGATTGTGTTTAAAACACAATCAGAGCAGCCGGGCAGCACACTGTCACTGCCGAACGGACCTGCACAGTGTGCAGCTGTCGGCAGCAAGCCCCTGCAAGCCCCCTCCTTCCCCCCCGGATCCGCCTCTGGTTTGAGTGTATGTTTTATATAGTCTACATCAGATTGGGGTATGATATGTATACTAGCCACCAGAATGGGCTCTGCATTCTACAAATATCACCATAATGAATTCTGATTTCAAGGCTTCTCATTAGAAGGGACTGCTTTGCAAAAACTGATTTTGAAGGTTTGTATAGTTGCCACCAGAATGTGTTCTTGTTTGTATACTAGACAACATAATTGACTAATTTCTGTATAGTTGCCACTAGAATAGGACCTGCTTTGTAAACTAGCATCCAAAAACAATGATGTACTGTAGTCACTGAAATGAGGAGTGGAGCAGTAGGGTGCCATATTTGCAATATTATAGGTGGACCCAATATTTCTAGTGGAGTCCCATAATACAATATTATGTCCTCTGCTCTAATTCAAAGTCTCCACCCCCTGCTTTTTCTTGGGTGTGTCATTGGCTGGCTTGAAGCTGAGCCCGACTCTGACAAGCCCATTAGGTAAAGGTAAGCAGCAGCAGTAGCAATGCAAATCAAATATAAATTTCTTTTTGTAATTTCATATGTAATATTTGCAACCAGCCTAACCTTGCCCATGGTGGACACAGTAGAGACAAATAAATTGTCTATGCATCATACCCAAAAAGTGGGTTAGTGGGCTAGCTTGGAAGGAGGATTTATGTCCAAAATAAGGACTGTTCCTCCAAAACAGGCACAGATGGTAGGCATGCATACATATTCATATTATATAAAGACCTTGTTAATTCCATTGCCACACATATTTTCACTTCCCTTCTGAAAAAGAAATAGTGAGGAGATAAAGTAAAAAACATTTTCTAATACAGGATGTAGACCAGGGGTCGCATCCTTTTTCTATCAGTGCGCAGAAAAAATACCTTCAGGCCCAGGTATGCCAGTAGTGTGTGTATGTATATGGAGATATATATATATATATATATATATATATATATATATATATATATATATGTATAGGTTGAAGTGTTCTGTAAATGGCGGTAAGCCATAACGCTAATTTGTCTACTGCTTTGATTGTAAAACCACAAAATTCCATCCACTTACATTTTTCGTACCGCCACAACTAAATTTCCACTTATATAATATAAATGTCTAGTGGCGTGTGTTAGTCTGTCTGTGTGTGTAAAAAATAAAACCAAGCTGCAGCGCCACCTGCTGGGCGGAGTTATACACTGACCTACTAAATTCTTAGTGTGTGTGGGAAAAAAAATTCAGAAAGGGCTGAAATTTGGTATACTAAGATGTTTTTAATTTGTTAATTTAATTTGTTAATTGTTAAAAGTGTTTATAAAGATTTTAAAAAAATATATATATATTTCTTGAAGGAGAAGTGACAGTTGGGAGTGGTTGGTGCTTGCCGGGGGTGACAGTGGGGAGTGGTTGGTGGTTGAGGCCTGGGCTATGGCCCAAATGCATGACAAGAACCTTTTTAACACCTTAAGTAGCTTGATTTGACTAGAATGCATGAGTATCATGCACTGGTTAACTTGTATATATATATTTAATTATTTCTTATTTTATCACGCTAATATCATGATAATATTAATAGTAATGGGACCAACAAATAAATGTTATGGCATACAATAGTGCCCCCAGTTCATATTATGCTACAGTAATACCCTCAGTTCATATTATGCCACAGTAATATGCCCAATTAATTTTATGCCACACATAAATCACCACAATCCATGTTATGCCACATAACTGTGCCCTCAATCCTTATTATGCCACATAGTTGTGCGCCCAATTTAAAGTATGCCACAAAGTTGCCTCCAAATCAAAGTATGCCACATAGTTACCCCCAATTCAAAATAGGCCACACAGTTGCCCCAATTCAAAATATGCCACTCATTTGCCCCCAATTCAAAATATGCCACACAATTGCCCTAACTCAAAATATGCCACACAGTTTCCCCAAATCAAAATATGCCACACAGTTGCCCCCCAATTCATTTTATGCCTCACATAAGTGCCCCCATTTCATTTTATGCCACAGTAATGCCCCCAATGCATTTTATGCCACAGTAATGCCCCCAATACCTTTTATGCCACAGTAATGCCACCAATACATTTTATGGCACAGTAATGCCACCAATTCTCTTTATACCTCAAAGTGGCTCAAAATATTTTTAAGATACACAAAAATGCCCTCAATGACTGTCATGCCTCATAATGTGACTCCAAATTTTTTAAAGCCACACATTAAATGGCCCCAATGAATATTCAGCCATCCAAAAATGCCCCCAATGACTGTTATGCCTCACAATTGCCTAAAAAATTATTTTAAGCCACTAATAAATGAATAAAAAATTAAATAATTGTGTACTTACCTCTTCCAGGCGTGATCCGGTCCGCAATGGTGCTTGGGAGGAACTGCGCAGAGCTGAACTAAAAGGAGTAAGCGCAGCAGTTCAGCTCTTCTCCGGCTGTCATTTAGGATGGACGGCGTGCCAGGACGCAGGAGGCTGTGTGCCGACCCCTAGTTTAGACTTTCTCTGATGATCATATGGGTTATTTGGGAATATTGGGTGTAAGATAAGAGTATACTTACTGGAATTTAAGTTATTGTACATTATGACATTAGGGGGTATATTTACTAAACTTTGGGTTTGAAAAAGGGGAGATGTTGCCTACAGCAACCAATCAGATTCTAACTATCATTTTCTAGAATGTACTAAATAAATGATAACTAGAATCTGATTGGTTGCTATAGGCAACATCTCCACTTTTCAAACCTGCAGTATAGTAAATATACTCCCAGGTATGTGAGTGGACATCAAAAAGAAAGACAATTATCTCCTTCAACAAGAAAGCAACAAGGAATTAGTCAAATGTGTGTGTTTGTGTGTGTGTGTTTTCATTTTCCGAATGCTTCAAAGGGCCCCAGTAATGCAGGAATTAATTTGGCACAAGTGGATAAACTGCTGGATCTTGTGGCCAGTTTAAAAAAAACAACAAAAAATATTCAGTAAGTTTGGTGACTGATGTCTTTTAAGTGAGTAGCATAGGAATGAGCGAGGTTTCTATCTGGAGTAAAACAATGACACAACATCCCTCAGTGAACCCCATTCAAAGTTATTAAGTATCAACCTTTCGCAATGATCTCCCAGTCTGCGTTTTCCATAATCCATGGCAGTCTTATATTTAATCATGCACAAATTTATTGGGTTGTCAATCAATTTTAATTAATTTCAATTGGAATAAGATTCCAAAACCTGCTGTCATCCCAATTAGGTGTCATTAAGACTCTATTGTGCAAGATTATTTCTCAGGGACCTCCCTGAGTAAATATTAAAGATTAACAAAAAAAATCACACCTATATCCACCTGAGCAGTTTCTGCTAAGGCTAAATAACTATCAGACTGTTGGGATAAAATTAGCTTGGGAGCCAAACCAGTTAGGTTACCTGCGGGAAAAGCAGGTGTTCGTCAGTCTCCAACCCTGCCCCAGAGTTGTTGGAATGTGAAAACTGTGGGGAGGGGAGGCGGGAGATGAGAATAGAAGGCACATATTTCAATATTATGGAGAAGCCTCGCCCCACGATCCTCATTTTTCTGCTTTCATGCCTGAGGAGTGATTTGAAGTAATTGCACATTTTGCCCAACCCAGACTATTTACAGTCAGGAGACATAAGGTATAACTACTTATGAGAAAATATTGGTGCTTAAGGCCATGTGTCATTACTGGTCACGGAATAGAAATGAAATGGAAAACTCCTGGGGGCAGGAATTTAGTCGCTTGTCGCTTGTACTTTGACATTGTCCTTGCATTTATATACTTCTACGTAAAACTAAGCATGTGTACCAGACCTATGGCAGCAACATGTCTACCAATTTTGAAGTCTAAAGGTCTTTGTATACATTTTTACAAGTGTGATTGCTTTGAAATGTATCTTTACAAGACTTTTGTACTTGGCCTTCAGGAGATGCCTCTGGGTGCAGTGGTCCAGTTGTTGACATGGATGATACCCACACTGTATATCTCATATGAGATATTCATGGATTTTTTCTTGAAGTGCTATAAAGACAAGAAGACTCATGAACAAAGTACAAAAAATTTAAACCTGCGTTATTAATTTACTTCCTCAAGTTACTGAATTTGTCTTTCCCCATAACTGGAACCATCCCTGAAAAATGAACTCTTGTCCAGTTTTGCCCTGTAGATGCACATGGTGTAAAGGGTAAAAACGTGATTTCAATGTTCAACCCACTTTAATGATGCCTTCATTAATTTCAAGTTTCATTTATGTGTTCCCCCCATAGATATTGTAAGCTTGCGAGCAGGGCCTTCTCACCTCTTTGTCTGTTTTACCCAGTTTGTTTATTAGTTTACTGTGTTTGTCCCCAATTGTAAAGCGCTACAGAATATGTTGGCGCTATATAAATAAATGATGATGATGATATATTAAATTAATTATTAGAGCGTGGGGATATCAGTACTGTTTATTATGTAACACTCCAAGAGATATGAGACTGGTGCTTTATGTGAGAGGAGTTGTGAGTTCCGTGATCAAGAGAATCAAATTCAGGGTTGCATGTCGAGAGGAATGGGTGAGAGACTGAGAGACGCTGGGTGAGAGATTGAGAAACGTTCCCTATTCAGACATGAGCTGAGTTGAGAATATGCAATATGTTTGAGCTCAGAGAGAAACCAGTGAAGCTACAGAGATCAAGATAAAGCGGAGAATTTAAGTGCCGGTGATGTGGCGCGTGGACATTGCACTGCGCACATTACCGTCAATTACGATAGAAATCTCCACTCATTTTTCCCTCGCACCCCAAAAATGAGCGGAGATTTGACAGAAAGCTCCCCCGCAAATTTTCTCACGGACATTCCGTAGACATTTTGCTGCTAATTGAATGGAACCATAATTGTGGAGCCAGGACAAGTGCGCTAACTGTTCTGTATGTAAGTCAGATGTTTAGAGCAGAGAGAGCTGAGAGAGATACCTGAGAGACCTTAGGTCTGTAATTATCTGTATCCTAATTGCAGTTGAGAACTAGTAAGAAGCAGTCGGAACCTGCTTGAAGGACATTAACCAGCCTTGATGTAGCAGATTCAACCAGTTGTTAAAATTGGAGTTATGGGGACCTCAGACCAGTGACTCTAAGGCTGCAGAGTAGAAGAAGTGAGAGTGCCAGTCTCACAATGCATTTGAGCCTGGTGATGTACTACAAGTGATAAAGTGATTTATATGGCAAAAAAAAACTGATGCAACGTGTTTCCAAAGTGAAAGAATAGAGCCTGTAAATAAGTGGCTGTAGATAAATAAATCTTTATAATTGATGTATTAAATCAAGATCAAGCACACAATCCTGATGAAGGAGAGAATGACCTGCAACAGGTGCTTGTCCCAAGGTGTCACTTTGTGTATTTTATTATTTTTATTACGCTGGTTCAAAAGTGCCTAGAAATGTGCTTTACTAGTGACCCTAAATAGTGTCAAAGGCATCCCATTTATAGTACAGGAAGACTCCGGAGTCCTTTTGTGGGCAAGATAATGCTCTGCGTGCCCGTGCAAAACAGAGAACATTCCCTAATTGGGCCTTGTCCATCCCTTAAATATGATTTAAATAATTTTGCACCTTGAAATTAAATCTTGTTTTCGAGCGTGGAGGCATAATTAAGCACACTCATTCGCCTTCTCATCAAGGAATGCGCCCAAACCGCCAATTAGAAGCAGGAATTTGGAAATTTATGAGCTTTCCCATAATAACTCGGGTATTTGCGCAAAAGTAGCCTCATGATGTCACATAATGGCATTTGCACTGTACTTTTTCACATTCATAAATGATCCTGACCTTTATGAGTGGCGACACCATTTAAACATGTTTACTATCCAAATGGTCAGGAGTAGAGGTGCAAAATAGCCATAGTTTATCTTGTCACAAGGAGTTTGTGTAGTTAAACCTATTCTAATGTTGTCAAACCACAAAGGCAGCATCTTTCAGTTCACTGACTTGGTCCACCAATGAGTCAGATTTTGCAAACCGCAACTTCTCCCTCCCTGTAAAAAAAAAAACCCGCCACAAACTTCCCAATCTGAGGACTTGAACAGGTAATTCTTTCACAGTTAAAAAGTAGCTCTTTATATGGGAAAATTCCTAGAAACATAAAAATGCAGAGGGACCTTTCCTACTCCTATACTAATGTTCCTCATGGCATTCAGACTTTATGAACTAAGCTTAGGACTATGCCCCCAGTATTAGAAAACAGAGCATGGTGTCACTCAGGACTGACTGACCCAGCAAGTACAGGGTAATCTCTGGAGGGCCCCACTGCCAGATGTCCCCACCCTCTACACAGCAACCATTGACAGGCTGGTCCCTGGGGATGGACCTGTCACCCTATTGTTTACAGCGGATCCTATCCCACCCTGCTTTCCAACTCACTCTTCTGGCGACATCATCAAAAGGACGGCGCCCACCACATGAAGTGCGCACTGTCCCAAGTGTGTGTCCCAGCGCCAGATGAAAATAAGTTAAGTGTTGGGTGGTGTGTGAAGGGTGGGAAAAATGTAAAGTGGGTCTCCTAATATAATACAGAGAAACGGGTAAAACAGCATTAATGTAAGAATGTATTTAGAGGAACAACTTGAATATTACCGCTTTTCAGACACGCAGGCTTTTAGGCTGAATCAGAAATGCACTCACTTTAGCTTGAAATAGGCCACTTTTATACCTACACTCAAAATCAAGGACATACAGAAAACAGATGAATAAGACACTTACTGTACTCATATTTTTCCTCATTTGCTCTCTTGTATATATAGATTATTCATTTACACAGTTTTTCATTAACACTCTATTATCCAAACCCACTACTACTTTTCTATAGTACCCCCTTACCACTCAATCTCTGGGTAACTATCTCCTAAAGTAATATACATTTTTACTACATTGGGTACATACACTGTGGTTCAATAAAATGTAAACCAAACTTTAATAATAATATATATTAAGTCTGTGAATAAGTCATCACGTCAGCTAGGCAGCAGGAGATTTGAAAACAAGTGGATATAGCAGCGTAGCGCTGGCAAGTTACAGTGACATCTCTATCCCCACCCACTTTTCTTTATGTAGTTCCATGTCGCTTCACTTGATTTTGACTGTTTTCTGTTACGCCAACATTGTTTTTTATTTTTGCTCAATTGATTTGTTTGTATCTTTAAGTACTATGTATATTGGCATTGAGTACAGTTTGAAAATAAAGCCTCCTGATATTTAGACACAGCAAATTTTACGTAGAAGGAGGTCTCACTAATTTAGTCAAAGTCACTAATGCAGATTATAATGGAGTCCTCTCCTGTCGGTTTTACTAAACTCCAAATTTGGGTAATGGTTCTCAGCACTTTAGTAGACAGGGCAGTTTTGCAGGTGAATAAAGTACTGGATCGCTCATAGACCAAATCTTGGCAGTAGGGGGTTCTATATCCTCCTGTACTGTTTGGGTACCTTTGAGTGAACTCTCCCTAACGCTGAATATTTCTGACTTACAGGTAAAACAGTTCCCTCTTTCAGTGCACCTACACCTAAGTGTGTAATCCAGTGCAGGTAAGCATTATTTTACAGGTTGAGATACTCACTTAGTTGTTGACCCTCCTGGGCGTAGTAAGACGATATCAAACTGGTCTCTCTTCCACGCTCCCCCTCTCTCATCATTTTTGCATCAGTCATGGAACCGCTCTCGGAAACCATTAGATCTAATTTAGAATAGAAGATATAAAGATAGAGCAGGTCCAACATAAAATCAAGATGTTTGCAGAGGATATTATCTTATCAATTTCTCTACCTTTAATAAGGCTATACAAATCTATTCCTTATTTAAGGAATAAGTCAACTTATGTAGAATAATTTTAACACTCTCATTAAAGATACAGGGATGGGCCATCACCAATACTTTAGAACTAAGCTATTATGAGCTGGTAGTCAAGGCTTACCTGGAAAAAATTAAATATCATATAGTTATCATTATAATCACATACTAATTCTGCTCTCATTTTCAGATGAAGGCTAAAAGAACTGAAGTACTTGATAATGACTATGGGTTTGCACCTGGGGGGGCAAGATGATTGGAAGATGATTTCAGAAAAATATAGGTTTCTATGAGTATTGTTTATGCTCCCCTAATATGCACTACTATGTGTATAATTTGTTAGTGAATTAACAGAATTAGCTTCAATGCAGTATTTCATACACATTAAATGACACTACCTCGCTCATATACACACATATCTCATTCACATTAACTTACAGTCCTATACACACACATATCTCATACGCATTTACTATATAGGGGTTTGACAAACCGCCGGAAAAACGCCATTCAAACAACCAAAATAAAAGAGCTGGTTGTGAATGGTGTGATTGATCTAACAGCATACAGTTTCTGCTATTTTGCCAGTGTGAACATAAGTTTTGTTTTTGTTTTTTAAATTTGAAAAGTTTTGTTGGATTTTAATGTGTAAAATTAACCCATATTTCTTTGCTTTTTCTGAGCAAAGGGTAGTGAGTTCTGCTCATGTGCAACTTTTAATATTCAGTGTTAGGTGTCAGACAGGTGGCAATGAGTAAGTACCAATAGTGGCAACTTTTTTACAAGCAGTGTAATAGTTTTTTTTACAGGCAGGACAGACAGATTTTTGGTGTTTAAGTTAAACAACATTTATTGTGGTACATAAGTTCAAGTATAGATGAATTTTGCATCCCCCACAATGTACACACTCAATTTCTGATGTGTGCAGGGTACACGTTACTGAAGTTTAACAGACTGTAAATAGTGCAAAATTTTTCTGAACTCAGAAAATAAGAAGAGTTTCAAAATCAAAACAAATTATTTTACAGGTTGTTGGTTACAACCACACACATTAGCCTATCTGCGCCTTTTGGCAGGTACAGCAGAGGTTCGGGTGATACTCTCTCCTCTTCCTCAGTCCCCCCTGGTGCGAGCACCTCTCCTTGGCAGAGTACTTTGCACGGAGCATCCTGGTGTACTAGCCAAACTGGTTTCAGTAGAGGACACTGGCAAAGGTAACCGTACTGTTATGTCCTGGTGAATTTGGGCAGCTATACGATTCATGTTGGCATTGACCTCCTTTACTGTGATGTGTAAGGCCTCCACAGCACCAGTCATTTGAATCATGCTGACATTGGATTGCTCAATAGCTGCAGCTATGTGATTTAATGCAGAAGGAATGAGGCTAGTACTGCGGTAGGAACGCCTCAAATGTCCAACAATATGAGACATATGTCACGTTTAAATGTCCATAAACTGAGACTGCAGGACCTGGAAATTTGTAATGGATTGGGCCATTTCTCACCCTGTATCCACCTGAGGAGGTCTGGTTGTTGCTCTGGTGACTGTTCCACAGGGCCAGTTGCTTGTTCCTGTCGCATAGACACGAGGACATCTACCATCTCCAAAGTGATGACTGTGTCTTCCTGTGTGTCGTCAGGAGGTGACATCTGCGCAGACTGGCGCTGGCCTTGCAGAGATGATGAGGTTCCTGTGGTGAAATAACCAAGGTAAGTATATAGGAACTAACATGTTTGTAAATTGCATTCTGGACACATAAACATAACCTTTTACAACTACAGAATGTTTACCAATGTCTACCTTCCTGATTAGTTGTCCTATGTGACCTGCTTAAGGATGCTAGGCATCTTTGTTTGAAATAAAATCTCATTTAGCCTATGTGCTAGGATGAGGGGATATAAAGCAAATTATTTTTAATGCAAACTTTGATGGTGCTGGCAGCAAAATGTAGCAAGACAGTGATTTGGGGAAAACTATTACTATTTTAGTTCTCTCTCTGTGTAGTACATGAAGCTGTATTTGCAAACCGTATATAAAGCAACCAATATAACTTTTACACATAGTTGCCTACTCTCCCGCAATGTCCGTGAGACTCCAGAATTTTTAGGAGTTCTCCCGGACTCCTGAGAGAGCAGGCAAAAATCCCGGATCCAGATTTCGGCGTTGTTGAAGATGGCGGGGGCGGGGCTAAATGTGTCATCGTGGCCCCGCCCCCTGCTGCGATTGGCTAAAATTGCCTTAGATTAACAGAGGTGGAGGTGGAGCCTAACAGTGCCCCGCACGTGGCCACGATCCCTCGATGGACCCCCCCTCCCGGGAAGCTCCCTGCAAAAGTAGGCAAGTATGCATTTACACCAACATTTAAAAAAAAATAAAAAATATGAACAACATTGTTTCTCCCCCAAACAGGCTACACGCACCTGCTTGTTCTTCAGGTGCAGAATCCATCACAGAAGGTGGAGGAGTAGACTTTGGACTCGGAGTGGAGTCTCCTACAGGCGATTCTGGATGTGTTAGAAAAAGCAGACACTGTATTAGCAGTGACAATCATTTAAACATGTATACAGTGTACTTTGATAATGTGGTTTTCAAATACATTTAAAAATGTTAAAAAATGCATGTGTACTTGCAAAACTGTTATAGTAAAAATTGCAAACAACTCACCAGCTTGTTGTCCAAAAGAAGGTGCATCCATGTACTGGACATTAACCCCCTCTACAATTTCACGGGGCAGTATCTGCCGCAGCTCTTCCCTTATACGTGGTAAATTCCACACGAAGTGGTGGTCCACCACCTGTTCCTCTTGCTGCCTTCCTTTCCTCAGCCATTTTTTCTTTGAGTCGCCGCTTTGTCGGAAAAGCGTTGGCGGCAGTGAGCCACTGACCGCTTTAATGGTCCCACTGCATTAACGGCCTGGCATATGTTTGCCCACAATTGGTGGTGCCGCCTTAGCGAAGTACAGGTTGCAAGGTTCCCTAAAATAATCTCATAACAGGAAACAGTATTGTGCACTAACACACAATTCTCATTGTGCGAAAATCTGACATTCCTCCCTGACTTTGTCTTCCTCCCCTGTCCTGTCTCCTCTAACCCTTCCTCACCTTCCTCTGTCTCCTCCAGCTCTATCTTCCTCTCCTCACCCTCTGCCCCCCTCCTATCTCTGGCCATTTCCCCAAGTAAAACAGAAAAACAAGTAACACTGAACTACTGACAAACAAAAAGTACAAACTAAACTAACTAATGAAACACGCACAACACACTCACACACAATTAACAGAGACAAAGGACTAGACAACTACCAAAAAAAACAAGACAGAAATGAAATCAGAAAATAAAGCCACAACACTGTAAAAAACACAGGACTACTCACACTCCAAGCAGAAATTGCAGCACAACAACCCTTCAAAACACCTCACTCACAATACTACTACCTCCAAGCTCCTATCTCTTTACTCCTCAAAACCCTATCAAAGAAAATGTGGAAACCCTGTGATCTATATAGTGCTTGTGATGTCAAATCTCCTGACACAGAAAGTAGCCAATAGTAAAACTGTATGATAATAATGAATTTTTCAAAAAACCCACCATAACACGAAACCACCATGTTTTAAAGCAAAAGTGCCATGTTTCTTTCAAAGCTGCCGGAGGCTTACATACCGCCGTTACATCGACGGTGGATTCACATTGAACCTTAAAATCGCCCAATAGTAAATCCGACTGTTTGACCTGCAAAACCGCCGGTAAAACGCGGCGATGCATGGTGGTTCAAAAACGCCGCCAAACATGCCCGTTAGTAAATCTAGCCCTAGGTCTTCATTGATGCTGGAGTAAAAGTCCACAACACCTATTATTGCGGCGTTCTGCTGTCACAGCATTTTCTACCTGTTATCAGAAATCTGGCCCCAGAAGGCTATTTTGTTTTTCAACAGGACAGTATGCCAACCCACAGAGCCAGGGAAACCATTGAAATGCTAACATGATAGACACCAGACTTCATTCCTCCCACATTCTGGCCTCCGAACAGTCCAAATTTGAATCCTGTCGATTGAAAGCGGAGGACATTATGAACATCTTCTTTAATTAAATAATCATACATACTACTGAGAGTTTCTTCACAAAAAATGTAAAGACTATTTCCATGTAAAAAGTACTTTGTTACAAAATCTAAAAAAATATTATATTGTTTGTAAAATTAAATTTCGGCAGATAAATTTTAAAAACTCATATCTTTTTATGCGTTGAATAAATTTTTATGATATGTTGGAATCATATTGTTGGTTCAATTCTTTAAATATCTGGAAAGTTTTAGTATGATATGATCAGGCATTAGAGATATATGAAATAAACCGTTTGGCTTACTTTTTATTGAATCAGTGTAAGTTTACTAAATAGTATGTAAACGTTTCTGTTTTCTGTAATGGCTCATCATAAACTTGCAGAATCCTTAATCAAATCAGTTTTAAAAATAAATACTAAACAAATTAGAGGAAAGAAGAATATTTTGACTTTCTTAGGTGGATCGGTGCAGTTGGGGAGAACAGAGTGTCAAAACACCCTCTGTCTTATATGCCACTTATACCTCGGTCAAAGCAGCACTCCACTTTCCTGCGCCAAAGCATTTCCCATGTAAATGTCATGTAGCATCTGATTAGGAAATGAAGATGTGATCTAGATAACACTGAGACAGCACAGGATGTCCCACCAGGACACTGCCACAGTCACATGGGCTAATTTAAAGAATGCAGTTAATGGCCTGAATGAGGTGAAGGGCATGTCATCATGTGGGCAAGAGGGATGATTTTAATGTAATGTAGTTGAGGGAATGGGTTATTTTAATAGTGGTTAGAAATGCTAACCACTATTAAAATAGTGGTTAGAATTTAACCAATAACTTAATATATTCTAACTTAGTTATTAGTGGGGTGATGGTGGGGGCTATAAATTTAAAGTGGAGTAATGGGCCTATTTAATGCTGGGGTGGATTGGGGGCTAATAGTTGAATGTGGGGCTGAGTTTGGGGAGAAGGACGGCTATTTATTGAAATTAATACTAAGTTTTTAATGTTAGTAAATAGGTTTATTATTAAATAATATTAATTTAATATTGGGGCAAATATGTGTATTTATTAATTGCAAATACTATTGTTTTAATGTCAGGGCTGGTTGGGGAGGGAATAAGTTTATTTATTAAATGTGAATGCTTCTAATTTAAAGTCATGGCTGATTGGCGGTAAATAGGTCCATTTATTATATATTGTCTATATATTAAACATTTACTACTGTTAATTTAATGCTATGGTCAGATGCAGAGAGGGTGGCCTATTTATTAAACAAGGGTGCTATTGATTTAACGTCCGGGTTGGTTGATGATGATTACATTTTCATTCATTGTTTGGTTTTCCATATTTCATGTAAGTATCATATTTTCCAAACAGGTCCCCAACATTCCAGGATCCAGGCTAGCAGAGACAGCGCTTAAGACACCAGCAGCCGCAAGTAGCTAAAGCTACAAGAACAGATGTGAGAGAGCAGTACAGTCTGCCAACTATTCTGAATCTGGTGGGACAGTCCTGAGTTTGGGTTCTGCTTCTGGATGGGACCCAGACTGCATTTTTTTTATCTACACTCCCATTATATACTACACAATGCACTAGCTATGTCCTGAGTGGACTGACCACACCACCCCCTAGTCACGCTCTCTGCTGTCTGGCCACACCCCTTCTGGCGAGTCCCTACCATTGCATCCCACCAGTGGGCAATCCATGACCGCAGTCCGGCGCTGTTGTCACTATAGTGACTTCCGATGGATGGCAAATCCTGAATAGGTATAAGTCAGTGATGGACAACCTAATAGACTTAGGGGGCCACATATTACTCTTAATTTCAGTAAAAAGCAATTATTAGTATTATACCAACAATACATTTAATCATAGAAAGAGACACCTATCAGCAATAACCTGCTGGCAGGCATTTAAAACAAGCATTTATAACAAACAAATCTGACAATAAAGCAGGTAAAAGCTTGGGGCCTCAGGTGAAAGCTCGGAAACCTGTGTGCGGCACTAGGTCCCTCTGTTGTGCATCACTGGTATAAGGTCTAATTTTAGAATAAATTTAGCAATTAGAACATAGAGCATGAAAAGCCCCATGAAAGAAATTTGACCAGCAAAGTATTGAAGTGTAAGGTAACCCCCAGCAATATTTATCTTGATAAATATTACAATGCCGGTGGGTTTTCCATCTCATCTAAAGCAATTCTATTATCTAGACACAGATTTTAGTTTTAAGTGGGATGGACAACAATAAACCTAATTACAAAGTGTGCTAACCAGTAAGCCATGGGCAGCACAGTGGCTGTAAACCCCATGTTTACATGGGTTTCCTCCCATACTCCAAAAACATACTGGCTGCTATCAAAAGTGACCCTAGTGTGTGTGTGTTAGGGAATTTAGACTGTAAGCTCCAAAGGGGGAGGGACTGATCTGAGAGACAAATATCCTCTATATCAGGGGTCAACAACCCACGGCACGCGTGCCAGACATGGCACGCCGACCACTTCTGTCTGGCACGCCGGGCTCCTCAGCTGTCAAACTAAAGAAGCCGAAGATGCCTGAAACGGAGCTGCTGCGCATGCGCAGCAGCTCCGTTTCGACCATCTTTTCTGCTTTAGTGAAGCAGCTCACAAGTTGTAGTGAAGAAGGCGTTCGTGGAAGCGGTGACTCCAAAGGTAAGTATGATGCACATTATGATTTGGGGGGTACAACTGTGTGACATATTTTGAATTGGGGGGCAACTGTGTGGCAAACTTTGATTTGGGGGGCAAGTGAGTGGCATACTTTGAATTGGGGGCATAACTATGTGGCATAATAAGGATTGGGGGCACAACGATGTGGCATAACATAGATTGGGGTGATTTATGTGTGGAATAAAATTAATTGCGAGTATTACTGTGGCATAATATGAACTGAAGGCATAACTGTGGCATAATATGAACTGGGGGCACTATTGTATGGCATAACATGATCGTTTATTTGTTGGTCCCATTACTATTAATATTATCATGATAGTAGCGTGATAAATTAAAAAATAATGAAATATATATTTATTTACACAAACACACACACACTCACACACAGTGGTCGAAGTGGAGATTTAGTATTGGCGGTATGGAAAATGTAAGTGGATGGAATTTTATAGTTGTACAATCAATAGAAGAATTGGCGGTATGGCTTACCACCGTATACAGAACACTTCGACATATATATATATATATATATATATATATACACTCAGACACTACTGGCACACCTGGACTTGAAGCCATTTTAGCCGGTGCACTGATAAAAACAGGTTGCCGACCCCTACTCTATACAGTGCTGCGGGATTAGTGGCGCTATAAAAATAAATGATGATAATAGTTCTGTTGATTTACCTTGAAAATATGCCCACCAGGTTTGGAAAGATGGCCATTAATCTCTTTGTCCATCTTCAATACTTGCATATAAATCCCAAAGAGCTGTCAAATTGATAAGGCTGTCCCCCATGGGTGAAAGATCTCCTTTGTGCCAAAAGGGTGCACACACAAAGGTTGGATTTACTGTTCATAATCTTGAACAATAAAAACAACCATCTTGGTGCAATATTGATGCATACATGTTACCTTAATAGCTATATCTGCCCTTGTGACAACTTGTGCTTAAAGAGGCGTTAACATGCAAGTTCAGTACAGATAAACAAATGTTAAGTGGACCGCTTTGAGATTATTATAATTTACATAGTGTCACCATACTACGCAACACTATTCATTGAAAATTTGTCATTCATATGAGCACTATTGGAGCTTACAGTCTAAACACCCTAAAACACAAACGCTGGGGCCAAATAACCTGCTGAGTAAAATTTGAGTGTTGGACAAAACAGCACCTGAAAAGAACATATGCAAACCTGGGGAGAATATACAAACTTCAGACAGATCAGGCATCGAATTCATGGCTGTGCGGCAGTAATGATACCCTCTGTGCCACTGTGCTGACTGCATATTATTTTTATTTACACTTATAATACAATCGCTAAGACACCTACATTTTGCATCAATATAGACCGGGTGCAAGTTTTGAAGTTGATGATGCTTGATGTATCTTTGAACACATTTATACACTAGATATAAAGTTGTATGTGTCTTCAAATAAGTGCAACTCAAAACACAGTCATGAAAATGCAAGTTTTGTTTATACACAGAACTGCTTTACATTCACCTCTAAATCAGGTTTAGTATATCTTATTGGCAATCATCACCATTGCTTATATGGATTACATTACATTTTACTTCAACACAGATAACAATGTGTCAGGTTGAATTTATATTACATAGAGAGAATCATGTTTTTGTAAAAACAAAATTGAAGTGCATTTGTAGATTCCTGCTAAATAAAAAATAAATACAGCGATTTCTTGCTGTAACATTTACTGCATGGAGATGACACAACCAGTTTTTAAATTTATAGGGCATAAAAACATTTTATTTCATATAAAAGCTTGTTATTGTCTGTAAAATTGTGTAGTGTGATAGAGATATCAAACATCAAGGTTTACTAGGCTGTATAACTTGAATGTGGCTTTGTTACTTAATCAGTTGCTGTAGAAACCATAGTTGTGTTCTACATGTACTCTAATCTCTTTTTAAATTAAATTGAGGAAATATGTAGCATGAAAATCATCATAACCTCAAACCTTTACAAATTATAACAATATGACAAGAGAGGTCCTTTAGCCGAACGCACCTAAACGCAATGAACCTGATTCATTAGGGCATGCATTCTAAGAGCAACGAGCGCTCAGAATTTCACGCCCGTTTTTCCGCTTCGCGTGCACCCAAATTCATCAAGCAATGGATCTGAAGATCCATGGCGTTTTGATTTCGGGCGTAGGGCTGCAGGTAGGCACAGGCGCTGTAGGTAGGTATGTGTTATGCCGGTGGATTTGCCGGCATTACATCCGACTGACCCGCCAGCTCTATAAAGTGTCAAAAAATGGTTTTTTGTTTTTTTAAAAAAAGTGTGTGCCCTCCGAATGCTATTAACCCTAGTGCTGCCAGGCTAGTGCTGGTTTCTGCAAAACCAGGGGGAAAAAATGCGTAGGTGCCCCCGGATTTTACTGAAACCAGCACTGGGCCAACCAGCTGGGGTGGGTTGCTGAGAAGAAGGTGTACTGCCTAAACTGTGTACCTCAACCCTACACACAGGAAGAGGGAGTTAGATATATTTTTTAAAAATAAAATCTGATATAATTTTCTACACAATGTTATTTATTTTACATTATTTTAAGAACAACAATTTAACCTTGCGCTGCCTATTCCATTTTTAAAGAACACAATCTACTGGATATGCTACCATCTTCTTTAGCTCAGGCATCTTAAGTGGCAGTCAGATATGAATGGATTTACAGATGATATATATTTGCAGTGTTATGACTCGCCGGGCTCTCTGTCAGAATAACTAGATTGATAGATAGATAGATAGATAGATAGATAGATAGGGATAGGTAGGTAGGTAATTAGGTAGGATCGATAGCCACTGGGGGTTTAGGTAGGTAGTTAGATTAGTTCTTAGATAGATTAGTTTAGGTAGATCAGATAGGCAGATAGATTAGCTAGATAGATTAGATAGGGTCAGTTAGGTCTGTTCTCTATCAGAATCTGCCCTTAATTCATGCTGTCATTTCTATATTATGCCTCACCTGGCCAGCCTGTTTCTCTGAGCTCACTCACCCACCTGGCTTCCTCATTATCACCTGCAGCCTATTGGTTCTGCTCTCCTTAAATAGCCGGCTAATCCTCTGCAGGATTGCCGGTAAAACATTTACCTTAGTGTTCTGCTCCCTTGTGTTTGCCCTGTTTCTTGCTCCTGTTGTTTCCTGCTGACTTAGTGTATTCCTGTGTAGCAGACCGATTCCGTTCCTTACTACTCTTCATTGGATTTCCCTGTGTACCGACTAGGCTCTGCTTTGACTCTTGTCCTGTGTTGATATCCCGTATAAAGAAAAGAGAGAAAAGAAAATTGGTTTGGTAAGATGCACTAAACACTCCACTTATTTAAAAAATTCTAAATAACTAGGCATTCTCCAATATAAAACTTAACCTTTATTGAAATAATATTAAAATCTTCTAAAACAGCGAAATATCCAACAGAATAATATAGATTAGTGAAATTGTGAATTAAAAGCTGGTCACATCTCTTAAGTCTCTAATTCACCAATTATATAGTGCAATTAAATAAAATAAAGTCTCAATATATATGACTGTTATAATAATCCCTCTGGGGAATATGAAAGCAGTCCAGGTAATCAACGTGGTATATCTATTAATATAAATAGACTTGTGAAGAGTCCAAAACTAGTGAGTTAATTATTCACTCAATATAACTCATATAGCACTGCAGCTTATCGTGTCAGTTTGAACATAATTTGTGTACTACTAAGGGCACAGTAGGATGAGTTGGAAGATCACTAAATAGAACTCTTATAACTAGAGATGGTCACTGATCCCCATGTTTTGGTTTTGGATTCGGTTTTGGATCTGGATTACCGTCGTGTTTTGGTTTTGGTTTTGGTTTTGCAAAACCGCCATTGCGTGTTTTGGTTTTGGTTTTGGTTTGGTTTGGTTTTGTTTTGCAATTTGTTAAAAAAATTACATTTATTGGTGCTAAAATAACATAATTTAGGTATTATTTTGTAGCTACATTATTATTAACCTCAGTAACACTAATTTCCATTCATTTTTTATTCAATTTTGAACACCTCCTATGTCACAATATGATTTTCATACACTTGAAAAGAAAAATTGTTGCAGTTCTTGCCAGTGATAACAAAAAGGCCATTGTCATGCCTGGGCATAAAACCAAAATCCACCTCTTAAGTGTGGAATTATTTTTACACGAATCCTGGCAAGAGTTGTCTATCCATTCGTAGCATTTTAAAAGCCACACTCAGTAGAGGTAGGGACCTTAACCATCTGGGATCCTCATCCATGTTTCGTCATTTTTCAGCGAGTTATTGGAAAACTGTTGGGAAAATCAGAAACTTCGGTTAAAAAAAATAACAGCAAGTACTCCAGCATAATCTACCTCCCTTCTCTCATCTACATCCCAGCACCTGCAATCTTCCCCCCCAACAATTGGCAGTTAAACAATCCTCTGCAAGAGGAAGCAAGAATGAAACCTGTCACCCAGTCGCAAAGCGGATCACAGACGCCCTGGGTACTATGCTAGTGTTAGATCTGCGTCCAATGTCCACTATTAATACAGTTGGTTTAAGACATTTAATTGAGGTGTTATGTCCCTGTTAGCAAATGTCATCACTATACCATATTATTTTTTAAATCAGGTAAAATTTTATTGCATTTTACTTTTTTTTTTTATAACATTCTAAACAACAAAAAAGCCCATAACATTGAACTTAATCCCCAATTATAACCCACACAGTGTTACAGGTATTATCAAGTAACCATACATAATAGTATCACAAAAGAAAAAACATTGACATTCAGATATACAAGCCAAGGTATGTACACCTCCCACCATTTCAAGATGCAATGAAATAATATTACAGTTTTGATAATACAGAATATAATCGTTGACCTTAATGATTTAACAATAGGCGGCTGGATGTCTGCCCCGAGCATTCATTAGGAGAGCTCCACCTCCCTCAACCCTTCCGTAACATATGGGGATATCCTCCACCTATACCATATTCTTTCATACTTATCCACTAGGTTCCTGCTGGTGTACATGAACCTTTCATGGCCGACTGTATCGTTAACAAGGTCGATCCAGCTACTCAAAGTCGGGCCTTCAGGTGCCATCCATTTTCTAGCTATCACCACCTTTGCCAACATAAGTAACGTGTTGATAAGCAGTCTAATAAGTCTACGTTTTTTTTTGTTTAAGCCCAGACCGAATATAGAGAGTTTTGGAGTCAAGGCCACCACTCCCACCTCCAATCTTTTAATACAATCCTCCACCTTTCCCCAAAAGGATGAAACCAGCGGACATTCCCAGAGCATATGCCAAAAATCTCCTTTTTCACTCTTACACTTGGGACACAACACCCTCTGACCCCCACTAAACTTAGAAAGCCGAAGAGGGGTGAGATACGCTCTGTGCAACAGAAAAAACTGGACCTGGCGAAATCTGAATGATGCAGTGACCTCTTTCGGGCTACACAACACCATATCCCATGTCTTGTCACTAAGTCTCCCCAAATCTCCCTCCCACCTGCATCGCAGCTCCGGCAAGCCCCCTTCACCAGATCCTTCCACCAATATTGAATACAAAAAAGAGATTTGCCGTCTTTGGCCCAACCTTGACAGTTGCACTTTTAAGGAGTCTGCACTAAAGCTTGGGGCAGCTCCCCGGAACTGCGAGGCCAAAGCATGTCTTAACTGCAAGTATCTATAAAAGTAACCCCTAGGTAGCTCATATAACCTCTGAAGTTGCTCAAATGAATATAATACCCCATTTTCATACAGTTGCCCAATCTGTATTATATTGTAGATTCGCCAGGCTCCAGCTCACTCCATCCTAATCATTTCTCCAAAATCCAAGTTATCCCAGAGTGGAGTGCACGGATCTAAATCCAATCCACCCCCAATCTGGACTGACAGTCGCCAAACCTTCATGGCCTGAATTAACAGGGGGAGGGGGGTGTCCCTCCCAACCTTTCTTCCAGCCAGAAGAAACTGCACACGTGTATGATTAGATCCTGTCTCAGAGACTAAAAAGTCATGCAAATCTACACCCAACCGCGACTGGAACCATATCCCAATATGCGTTTACTGGGAAGCAAAATAATAAAGCCGTAGATTCGGCAAAGCCAAACCCCCCGACCCTCCAGAACGATATAAAGTAGTAAGCTTAACTCTTGCTCTCCTGCCTGCCCACACCAAAGAAGCCATGAGACGTTCAATGTATCGAAATGTGCTATGAGGAATATACACCGGTGACTGCTGCAAAACGTACAAAAACTTTGGTTGGATTATCATTTTGACCAGGTTAATTCTACCTGTGACCGACAGTGGCAGCTGCTTCCATACCCCAATCCGGCTCCTAAGATAATCAATCTGAGGTTGGACATTACGCTGGATATATTTACCCATATCACTAGATATCCAGATACCAAGATATTTAAATACCGGGATCCATTTAAGAGAAGTCTGCAAAACTTGACCTTGACCCATAGGGCAAGCACCCTTAATCGGAGTTACACTAGATTTGTCCCAATTAATCAAAAGCCCCGAGTACCTGCCAAACACTGAGAACACACTGAGTAAAGTTGGCAGCGATTTATCAGGATATGACAAAAAGAGCAGCATATCATTTGCATAAAGGGCAATCTTGTATGTCCTGCAGCCCATCCTCAATCCAGTAATATCTGACTGCATTCTAATCATACATGCCAACAGCTCTATGGCCAAGGCAAATAGAGTGGGGGACAAAGGGCACCCCTGTCTGGTACCTCTGCCCATAACAAATTGACGGGACACAAAGCCATTTACACAGACTCTAGCTGTAGGGGAGGAGTATAGCAGTCGAACCCATTGAATAAAAACCGGACCAAACCCAAATTTCAACAGCACCGCCCACAGATACCTCCACTCCACAGAGTCAAAGGCCCTAGCAGCATCTAGCGACACCACCACCGCCTCCTCCTCCACAGGGTGGGGCAACTGCAGATGGCAAAAAAGCCTACGCAGATTTATAGCCGTAGATTTCCCCGGCATAAAACCAGTTTGGTCAGGATGTACAATCTCACTAATTACCCGATTTAAACGTGTCGCCAAAATTTTTGCCAAAATCTTAATATCTGTTGTCAATAGCGATATAGGTCTGTATGATTCTGGAAACAAGGGATCCTTTCCCGATTTAGGGATAAGAACTATAAGGGCTTCAGACATAGACGGAGACACACATCCCTGATCTCTAAAGCTTGTAAACATATCTTTCAAGCGAGGCACAAAGAACCCCAGATGCTTCTTATACAACTCTATGGGTATCCCATCTATGCCCGGAGCCCTGCCATTTGGAAACGAGGCTATCGCAGCTACAATCTCCTCATTAGTAATTGACAGGTCCAAACTTTCTCTACCATCTGCGCTCAATTTAGGTAAGGAAACAGCTGCCAGATACGTGCCTAAATCAAAGTCTGAGTACTCAGCTCTTGACACATAAGCATCTTTAAAATATACATAGAAAACATCACTGATCTCTTCGGTCAAGGTATGCACAACACCCAAAGTATCTGTAATCCCCGCCACTACAGCTGCTGCCCTTTCTGACCTCGCTAAATGCGCTAAAAACCTACTACATTTATCCGCTTCAAAGTATTGAGTATGTTTAGCAAATAACAGCTTACGCCTTGATTTATCTAACAAATAATCTGACCATTCTCTCTGTACCGCTAGCCAAGCCATCCTATCAGAAGCCACACGAGAAAAGAGATACACCTCCTCTAACCGCACAACCTCTTTTTCCAATTTATCACCTCTCAACCTAGACTCTCTTTTGAAACAATTAATACTTCTAATTAAGGAACCTCTTAAAAAAGCCTTGAATGAATCCCAGACAAAAGGTGTGGCTGCTGTGTCCACATTGGTAGCAAAATACTCTTCCCATTGGGATTCCAAGGTATTTCCATCCTGCAATAATGTCAACCAAAAGGGATTAAGTCTCCAAAATGCTTGACCTCTAGAAACATTAAGTTTGACTGTTAATACCAACGGAGAATGATCTGAAATCCCCCTTGGTAAATATGCAGCATCCGAGACAGCCGGCAATAACTCCTTTGATACAAGTCCTAAATCAATTCGGGAGAAAGCATTATATGAAGTGGAATAGCAGGAGAAACAGACCTCCCCTGGATGTCTCAGACGCCACACATCCACCAAACCCATCTCTTCCAACAGATCAGCGAATTTCGTTTTTTTAGCATGTGTAGTATCCCACACCTCCCTCCACCTATCAACATTGGAATCCAACACATTATTGAAATCCCCACAGCAAATCACAGGAGTGTCCGGGGAGAGAGAGACAAAATCACTACATTTTTTTAAAACCTCACTACTATACGGGGGGGGACATAGACTGACAATAAGTTTATACGTTTGGAATCAAAAATGCCCCTTACAAAAACATATCTACCTAATGGGTCCGACTCCACCATTTCCAAAATAAAGTTTACTTTTTTACGTATAAGGAGAGATATCCCTCTAGAATGACCCGTATGAGTAGCATGGTATAGCCATCCAACCCACGGTTTTTTAAGGGCCAACACTTTACATCCCACTAAATGTGTTTCAGTTAGACATATAACATCCGCTTCATACTTTTTTAATTGGGATATGACCAAAGACCGTTTAATTTTATTATTTAGGCCACGAACATTCCAAGTCAGGATTTTAATAGACCCCCTATTCATTTTTTTCCAGTCGCCATAACACAAGGGAATACACATAAGACATTTCTGCATAAGAATCAACCCCCTCCAGCCCAGGCAGACACCCAGCCACCAGTCAACCATATTAGCATATACCAAAATAGTCAGTCTCATCATCTGAAAATATTTGCATAGAGATAAAATACCAAACCTGTCACTGCATTGAAAAACCCTACCCCTCCCTACCCTATTCAAACAGCCCCCCTCCCCTGTCGAAGTCGTATAATTGGATGAACGAAAGTATATTGGTTTAATATTGGTTTGCCGTGCGATTGCGAAGCGTACGCCACGTAACACGTGGCGTGATGCGATCGCACGGTAAAATACGCACGCACACACTCGCATTACAACATTTAGTTATTTCTATAATTCATATTCATATTGGTTTCGTTACACTGTAATTTATGAGCAGATAATATTTGTTTTATTATTAGTATATATATATATATATATATATATATATATATATATATATATATATAATATGATTATATGTACATTTTAGTGTTATTAAAGGTTTAGGTTATAGGAAATGTGTCATGCCTGATATCATATTGATCCCCTAATCATCAGCAGCTGTCCGGTGCAGTCGGCGAAGAGATCGCACATTGCATACTTTAGTTATTGATATTAGGGAATAATCCTTTGTATGATGCTGGCTATGAAAGGAGCAGACCCCCTGGAGAGACGACCCCCACCTTTGGATTCCTTAGATTGAATCAACCTACGATCTGTTTACCCTGGACCCACCCAACGTCTGGACCTATAGAAACAATCTACGTCATCTCTATTGTTCAAGTGTAACACTGTACTGTATATAATCATCGCTGCACACCCCCTGGTTCTCAGTCAACTCTGACACAATATTCTAACAGATATACTGTCCATCGGGTCCCGTGGGTGTGCAGCGAGCGCATGCGATAGCATTGGTATGTACTTATCTTTTGGTATTGGCTGTACTGTACTTTATCATAATATAATAATGTATTGAATTGTTGACTATTTACATCTGCTAAAATAAATCACTTTGTGCTTTGGAAACACATACAATTGATTGGGCAATGCTTATTTTAAAACGATAGAATTACTTTAATACCCCGTATATATATCCCCAACTTAGACATACCTGGATCCCCTTATAACTATCCCGCATCCCCTTAAACAGCACATGCAACTATCTCCACGTACTTATGGAAATACCCGTATGCACCGAAAAAAGGGAGGGAGGTCGCGACCCTTTAAGCAAGGAAAGCCCCCCAGCCCACAAGTTCACCCTAGTACTCCTCCAATGCTCCATACCCACCCAGACCCTTAGCACCTACTGTAGGATCCAACAATCTCAAACAATATCACCCCATAACTGACATTTTCAAAACGATCCAAATAACTACAATATTAACCAAAGTATTTCAGTCATATATAGTCAGAAATCAAAGTGATATATATTGACAGAGCATATCTCAAACATTATGACTATCAAAGGCACACCGTCTTGGTATCATCTCAGTTCAGGAGATCAATACATCACCAAGAGTATCTTCAGTCCGGACGAAGACCACTTGGAGCTCTCCTATCCAACCAGTGAGTCGCCTCAGATGAAGATCCAAAGAAAAGGGTAGTTCCATCCGCAATTACCCTTAATCTTGCCGGGAAAAGGATAGCATATGGCAGTTGCATTTCACGAAGACGACGCTTCACCTGAATAAATTGAGCTCTGCTTTTTTGTACATCCACCGAGAAATCAGGATATACAGCAACTCTCTGATTTTGGTACATCAGTGGGCCCTTAATCTGAGCCAGGCGCAGAATAGCATCCCGATCCTTATAATGCAACATCTTGGCAATAAATGTGCGCGGCTGTGCACCAGGAGGCGGTCTTTGAGTCGGAATCCGGTCCGCCCTTTCCACCGCAAACTGGGCCGTGAACTCCTCTCTGCCGAACAGCTGGATCATCCAATTCTCCAAGAATGTCTCTGGAGCATCTCCCTCTGCCTTTTCAGGGAGACCTACCAGTCGAATATTACTGCGTCTGAGGCGGCCCTCCATATCTGACATCTTCTGTTTAACCGACACCATCTGAGCCTCCAAACCAGCAATTTTCTGTGGCAAAGGGACTGTAGTATCTTCAAGTATAGAGATGCGGGCCTCCATCTCCGACACTCGCTCTCGAATTTTCTGAAAATCCTGCCGCATCAATGACAAATCAACCTGCACCTCTCCAATTTTATCCACTACCTTCTTTCCAGAGGCAGCGATGGCTTTCAGGACCTCCTTAAGAGTAGAATCATCAGGTGTGTCTGCATCTTTAGAAGACTGGGGTACTTGCAACTCAGATGCAGGAGCTCCCCCCGTGGCTGTAGCAGGATTAGAACGAGCATATTTCTCCAGCCTGCTAGCACCAGTATTACTTGTAGAGTGCTTACCCATAATAGCACCTGCTACACACAGATCGCTACAGACGCACTGTTATGATGTATTATACAAGTCCACTGTAGTGAATGCTCAATAAAGACACCACCTGCACGCAGATAATTCACAGAGGGAAAAAAGTCACCAGGCATCTTCAGATGACACTGTATATAATCTCCTTACTGTGCCACAGATAAAAATCTCAATGCTTTTAGCAGGCACCACTGTAGAACAGGATTGTGACCGCTATGCCTCCTATACAGAGTGACTGCATATGTTCTGTTCTCCCCCGACACTACCTTTCAAGATGGCGCCGCACCTCTCTTCCCGGCAGGAACACCCGGGGACCAACACTCTGCTTTACACTTTACCCCAGCAGCCAGATGACCTCCCTCCACACGGCTCGCTCACACAGGGCTGGTAAGTAATGACTCACAGCGCCTTCACCGACCCAGGAACTCCATCCCCGCCAGCGCGCTCAGGCTCATCCACGCTCCGGACACTAACACTGACTGTATCTCTCCCGAACCTCCAACAGGGACACCAGCTGGACCAGGATAGGCAGGGGCAGTTCTTACACCAAATTATCCCCGTTAGAAGGAGCCGGTAACACAGCAGGATATTGCTACAGGATATTTAGGCTGGAGAGCTTCAGTCAGCACAGCCTACTCCATGCTCCGTCAAGCCACGCCCCCATCACTATACCATTTTACTAGAAAAGCTAATTCTCTCCTGTACCGGAAAGTTCCTAAAAATTTCATTATTGGGTGACAAAATGGTATTTTACCCACTGTATACTTAACCACAGATATGTGTACAAGCGTAACTGGGCAAACAAAAGATTATATGACTGTGAAAGCCCACTGGGTTGATCATTCGCCTTCCCCAGCATGGACAGCAGCAGCATGTACCCAGGTACATCACATTTTTGAGAAGTAGGCTACTCTGTGTATCAGCAGCTTCACTAAGAGGCATACAACTGACAAACTGTTCCAAAAACTAAGGGATGTCATTGAAAGATGGCTAATCCTGCTTGGAGTCTCCTGAGGATATGTCATTTCTGATTACGACCCCAATATTGGTCAAGCATTACAGCGGGGTTGAATTCCATCACATTTCCTGTTTTGCACACACTATCAACTTGGTGTTACAGAACTTTTGAAAAATGACATGCAGGAGATGCTGTTTGTGTCCATAAACATTTAGGGTCAATTTCTGGTTTCTGCAACAGCATGTAGGAGAATGCAGCAGCTGCAAGAAGACTAGCATTTGAGGGGGATAAACTTTAGTCCAGCGAAGTAGTTACCTGTGAAGAAAGTGCAGACACGGTTAGCTTGAGTCAAGTGATTGCCTTAATAATAGATTTTAAAAAGGTGCTACATAAAATTATAGTGTGCAATAAAACAAAGTAAATGTGCTAACTATATTTTATTTGCAAGGATCCCAGACTTATCAACATCTTGTTGGGACGTCTTCTCCTTCAGTTTCTCTGGCAACTGCTTGTTGTAAAAGAAATTGCTTTCCCAAGACACCCAGTGGTGATGCAGATGAGTCCGCTAAACATTTTGATATTTGCTGTGCTGTAAAAGAATTGCTCAAAAATCGTGACAGCTCTGCCCTAAAATCAACTAGTCATTCCCTTTGGAAGGCCATTATCAGCAATTACATCATACTACACAGACTTCTATGATATTGGGATGAATTAGTATTGTTTGAGGAAGATTATCACTAAACCCTGCCACCTCTCCAGTTTCGCAGTGAGCTATGGTACAATAAAATGTAACTGCAGATTTAGACCAAGACTGCCAGCCCTATTATTTCTATTTCAGCAATTACAATTAGCAATGAAGCAATGGAGCTCTTCTCTTTGGGTGTTACCTATATAACGCAGCACAATTTGCCTGCAAATTCTACAGACAAACCTGCTTGTCTTCCTCTCCATCAATGACTCTTAGCAATTGAGCACTCATCTTTGGGTGTATATTACACCCAAACATTATTAGTGAAAATTATGAAAAATACAGTTTAATCCCTGATAGGCCCTCCACCATCCTTTGCATGTTAAGAGTAGGATTGGTTGGAATTATGGTCAAGGTCACACATTTTTTTGACAAATCCTTCAAACCAGCCCAGATGTCAAACTGTTGTGGTCTGCCACCTGCGTCATCCCTGCTTGTGTTTGGAAAGTGCATATTGGTGCCAGAACCTCACATGCCAGAACTGCTCCCACTGGTGCCACACTGCTGCAGGACTTACACAATCAACCGCATCCTCATTGTCGGATACCCAAATCTCCCCCACATCCTCTTCTAAAGACAAAGTGTCATCCTCACTTGGTGTATCACCGGCTACACTCGGGCTGTTCAGGCACACATCAGCAGAACTGCTGAAAGGGCCCTTCTTTATGGGTACACTAACAGAATGGTCACGATTAGACATCCCACTGTTGGATGGACTCTCCACAGGGATTGGTGTCATTTCTGATTCAGAGCAAACATTATCCTCTAATGCCTTACTGTGATCTTGCAGCTCGGCTTTGACGCGTAACAGTAGTTGTGCACCAATTGTAGGCTGGGTAACTTTTTTTGGGATCTGCCACTAATAGCCAAAGGTGAAGGCCTCATTCTCTCTTTGCCACTGCGTGTGTAGAATGGCATGCTTGCAATTTTTTTTTTATCGTAACTTAACTTTTGCTCAGTTACAGTTCTTTTTCACTTGAATATAGTAAAAAAAAAATTGTTTTTGTTTTTTGCACTAATTTGGAAACACTCTGTTGTTTGACATCGCCTTGGCCAGATGACGTACTGGGAACACTAACATCAGGACTGGTGACAGAACCTGGTTGCTCATTCTGATCATATGTGGACTGCTTTGAATCCATTCTGAGCGCAAAACACTGGGGAGTGCTAAAAATTATTTGGTAGATGCTGCTGACAGATATGACTTTTGACAGCCAGAAATATTTATGCACAATTAGGGAGGACACCCCAAAAGCACTGAGGAGTGCTAACAATTAGTTGGTAGATACTGCTGACAGATATGACTTTTGACGGCCAGAAATATTTATGCACAATTATGGGGGACACCCCAAAAGCACTGAGGAGTGCTAAAAATTATTTGGTAGATACTGCTGACAGATATGACTTTTGACAGCCAGAAATATTTATGCACAATTAGGGAGGACACCCCAAAAGCACTGAGGAGTGCTAACAATTAGTTGGTAGATACTGCTGCCAGATATGACTTTTGACAGCCATAAATATTTATGCACAATTATGGGGTACACCCCAAAAGCACTGAGGAGTGCTAACAATTAGTTGGTAGATACTGCTGACAGATATGACTTTTGACGGCCAGAAATATTTATGCACAATTATGGGGGACACCCCAAAAGCACTGAGGAGTGCTAAAAATTATTTGGTAGATACTGCTGACAGATATGACTTTTGACAGCCAGAAATATTTATGCACAATTAGGGAGGACACCCCAAAAGCACTGAGGAGTGCTAACAATTAGTTGGTAGATACTGCTGCCAGATATGACTTTTGACAGCCATAAATATTTATGCACAATTATGGGGTACACCCCAAAAGCACTGAGGAGTGCTAACAATTAGTTGGTAGATACTGCTGACAGATATGACTTTTGACAGCCAGAAATATTTATGCACAATTAGGGAGGACACCCCAAAAGCACTGAGGAGTGCTAACAATTATTTGGTAGATACTGCTGACAGATATGACTTTTGACAGCCAGAAATATTTATGCACAATTATGGGGGACACCCCAAAAGCACTGAGGAGTGCTAACAATTAGTTGGTAGATACTGCTGACAGATATGACTTTGACAGCCAGAAATATTTATGCACAATTATGGGGGACACCCCAAAAGCACTGAGGAGTGCTAACAATTAGTTGGTAGATACTGCTGCCAGATATGACTTTTGACAGCCAGAAATATTTATGCACAATTATGGGGGACACCCCAAAAGCACTGGGGAGTGCCAAATATTAACAAAAAATAATAAACCTCTATCCTCCTCTCTTCTCTAGCGATTTTTGTTAGAGCAATTGCAAGAAGAATATTGGATTCTCTGTCCCTGCTCTAATCAGCCTGTGACTACACCCTGCTCTCTCCCTCTGTCAAATGGCGATGGATTGCTGTGGAGGCGTGTATTTATAATGTTGAAGTATCGCGAGAACCGAGCCCTGAGATCCGACGACGTCACGATGACGTTCGGCCTCGATTTGGATTCGGAACGGGCAGGGGGATTACTGAGCTGCTCAGCTCGGTACTCGCATACCCAAAGTTCGGGTGGGTTCGGTTCTCGGGGAACTGGACCCGCCCATCTCTACTTATAACACTGTTGTTCTTTTGTTAATTGTAGCAGAGATGAATCCTATAAGCTTGTCCAAAACGTAAGGAGAAATTATAATGAAACAGGCAGAACTAAAGTGGAAATCTGCAATCTGGGGTTGATGTGTCCCAGTATTGGTATTCTAGGTGTATATAAATGAAATAACTATAAGTTAATAATAGCGTGTAGCTAGTATAAAGTCCAGGATATCTAACCTGAAATCAATCAAGGATCAGATATAACGGAGAGTGTCGCGCGTAGGCTGAGAGGAAAAGTACTCCAACAACAATTAAAAGGATAATTCCTTATAAAGATAACTAAGCATTATATTATGATGTATTGATTTAATTCATTAATTAATTACAGCGCATTTATATGTTCCTCATATAATGGTACATAGATATATTCCGTTCCTTATATGCGCATAATGAAGACAGGGATTGTGTTGTAAATTGTATATCTCATACATAAGATGTTAATGAATCACAATGCAATCACTCAAATGGCTGGACCTTTAAAAGGTGAATATTATACGAGGTACATGGTTAATAAATGTGTTGATATTACCTGTATCTTTCTAAAGAGTTATGAAGCTGCTTGTTCCTAATACCATAGGATTATTTGTCTTCAGTTCTTTCAAGTGGTTTCTGCGAAGCTAATAGATTCTTTCGAAGTGTTAAACACTCATTAAACCCAAAGAACATGCTAGTATTAAGCGCTGATGAGTCTATACTAAATACAGTATATATGCAGCTTAGCGGTTTGTGTTAAGTTCGTAGGATCAGTGGCACAAGTCTGTCTAACATCTTATGCATAAGATATATAATTTACAACATATATATATATATATATATATATATATATATATATATATATATATATTTATTTTATAATATAATTATAATATACATATATTTTATAATATAATTTAAATATATATTTATATATATATATATATATATATATATATATATATATATATATATATATATATATTTTAGTGACAAGAGTAAATTTCTTTCCTGTTAAAGTAATAATTGGAGTTTGATAAATCCTGGCGCTCCAGCAATAAAAAGAGATGAAGAGTTTGTGAAAATAGGGGATGAGAAGATGTTATATATAGAAATATAGCTTGTGGTCAGAGGATACATAAATATGTCAGAGAGCAAATTTTATGTAAATATGAGTTTATAAAAAATATTGTTGGACTTGAATGTGTTACAGGAATGTTTCTATGATACATCCAGTAACACATTCAAGCTCACCAATTTATTTGCTGAGAGATATCATTCTCCCTTTATTGTATGTGCAATGCGGCTATCAACTGATTTGATTTTATAAACCCCTTATTTACATACAATTTGCTCTCTGACATTTTTATGTATCCTCTGACCACATGTATATTTCTATATATACCATCTCATCCATTATTTCCAGGCACTCCTCATCTTTATCTTTCTGAAGCGCAAGGATTTATCTGATATTTGCTATTGTACTATAAGAGTAAGGGATACCTCTTATTTTCCAGAGCAGCATCAATTCTTTCCACACACTTTACAATAACAGCAGCGCAGTAAGGTGTTACGCTCTTTCCTTGGGAATAATTGGAGATTATATTTTTTGTTGGAATAAAATCTGTTATTTTCAACAGAATATTATTTATTTGACATCATTTTAAGAAAAACAATTTAACCTTACATTGCCTATTCCACTTTTATACAGCTCAATCTACTGGATATGCTACCACCTGCTTCAGCTCAGGCATCTCGAGAGGCAGTCAGTTATAAATGGATCTATAGATGATATATATGGGCAGAGAGTGGAAAAAAAAGACTAAAGAGAGAGAAAAACCTGTGCAGTTGAGGTATAACATACATACTGTAACCTGATTGGGTTCATTTCCTAGTTTCTTGGGATAAAACATGAGAGGCTTAGTGGTGCCCTTCAAAATGTTACTATGGTACATGGTTATTTTTAGTTTTACCCCAGCTATAGAGTGAAAGAAGATTTACACCAGTGTTATAATATACATGCTTCAACTAGAAATGTTATTGCCTCATAACATGCCCATAAAAGGTAAAAACCATAACATGATCAGGTGGTGGGCAAAGCCTGGTTGAAGCCATAAAGGGCATTGTTAGCTCACTGTTCTAGAACCTTTATCACTTGAACTGCTGCTCCATTTTTTGTCATTTTGCATAGAAAGCTGAAGTGGATGTTGCCTTACTTGTCTTTAAGCTACAATCTACATACTTTGCAAATAACCTGCCATATTTGAGATGACGGAATTTCCCAAAATTAGCTGTGACGTAAAGTCATCAAAGCCTGACTGTCCTTTGTCATCTTGGACCAGGAGCTCAGAGAGACCAAAATCAACACATAGAAGCCATGATGAGAAGAGTCTATCACAGAAAAAGCAATACCACCTTGGTGAAGATTATTCTGAATATAAAAACGCTGCACTAAAGAAAATTCATGATAGGCTGATCCTTCCCCATAGCACCAAAGATGTTGCTGCTGTGAATCCATCTCTACATTACAGCGCGCACCAAAAGCCTTCTAGATTAGGTGCACCAGCTCCATCCTGCTCCATCCTCAGGAAATCTGGTAAAATCCCTTTACCACTAAAAGATGACAAAAGTGTGTCTGGCATGGATATCTGTCATAGAAACAACCATGTGAATAAACAGGAAGACTGCACTTCACAATTTAAATATTCATCCCTTCTTGAGAGAGAAGATGAAAGTCTGCACCAAGCTACACTGGGACCTCCAGCAAGCGCAAGGCCCAAGACACCTGGTCGACATATGGGAAGAACTGCCTGCAATGAAAAGAAGGTGCTAACCACAACACAACAAGCATTGAGGCCTATAACAGCAGGACAGTTGAACCGAAGGGTAGAACTGGCTTCACAATTTAAGAATTCACCCCTTTTCGAGAGAGAAGATGAAAGTCTGCACCAAGCTACACTGGGACCTCCAGCAAGCGCAAGGCCCAAGACACCTGGTCGACATATGGGAAGAACTGCCCGCAATGAAAGGAAATTGTTAAGCAGAAGACAACAAGCTTTGAGCCATATAACAGCAGGACAGTTTAACCAAAGGGTAGTTTATCCTAGTGAAGAAGAGGAGAATGAGTGAATTTTACTGCACCACCTGTCCTCCCATCAGAAAGGTTCAACCTTCAGGTGTTTTGTCTATGTTAGAATTTAAAAAAAATATGTAAATAAAAATACATAATAAGAAATGTAAGAATGTCTTTTTATTTATTTCTAATTTAAGGTTCTAGTATACTTTGAAAGCGTTGCAAATACCTATCTGTACAAGTAAGCAAATGGGTTTCAGTTTTAAAAAGACTGAGTACTGCTGACATATTACTGGGCATATCACGATTATCCAATCTCTAATTACCTCTCTACTTGTCTAAAACAACTTCCTGCAATCTGGCACTCCCCTTACCCATCTGTCCTTGATTCAATCCATTGTAAATGTCACAGCCAGACTTAACTTTATCTCTCGCTGCTCCACATCCACCACATCACTCTGCAAATCTTTATACTGTGTTCCCATATTTTCCAGATTCCAACTCAAATAATTAATTAATATTAATATTCATTATTATTAATAATTCATTAATATAAGTATGTCAATAAAAATATATAACAAGAAATTTAAGATTGTGCTTTTTATTTTTTATTTTTTACACATGTGCACATGAAGAGGCCACGCCCCCTGCATAATGAGAGTGGTCACATGCTGCCTCTATACAGGAGCAGCCAGCATGCGGCCAATTGTATAGAGATATGGAGGAGAGGCAGGGGAGGGGGCAATTTTGCTAGGGGAACATTTCTTGTACAGTGCAAATTGCGAGCGGCCGTGGCGCCCCCTTGGCTTTGCACTTTGGGCGGTCGCACCGGCCACACCACCCTCGTTACGGCTCTGTTCATGTTATATCCTTCCTGGGTTTCTTATTTGATCATGAATTATAAAAAGTGTCATTGGGAGCCAACAAGAAAAGACCTGCATTTACTTCAATGTAATATATATATGATGGTAACATTTATATAGTGAGTCTTTAGTTAATTTTAAGCCATTAATACAACCTTGCTATTTACTGCAACATGTAAGTGCTTGCTCTGTTCAATAAAGGCTTGCAAATATGTTTATTTCACTCTATGTATGACACCATTATAATGTACAGCAACAAAGTACACATTTCAATTTAAATTCACCCCTCTATCAAATATGCATGGGTACACAAGATGGGGTAATGCAAGCAGGGCTGCCATCAGAAACTGTGGGGCCCAGTACTAATTAATCTGGTGGGGCCCCCCCTCCCCATACATGTGCCCCCTCCCCATACATGTGCCTCCCCTTCCTCTTCGCCATACATGTGCCCCCTATCCCTCATCACAGTACATTCCTCCCCACTCTCTCATCACAGTAAATGTTCCCCTCCCCCAAAGTAAATGTCCCCCTCTCCCCTCCCCACAATCACAGTAAATGTCCCCCTCTCCCCTCCCCGCAATCACAGTAAATGTCCCCCTCTCCCCTCCACTGCAATCACAGTAAATGTCCCCCTCTCTATGCGCTGTGGTGCTGTGTGTGGTGGACAAGGGTTTTCTATGCACAGTATTTAGTTTTTTTGCTTTCTCTGTTATGGTGGACACAGTATATAATAATATGTGTTTCCTTACAGACCTGTACTTAGTTTACTCTATCTCTATCCTCCCCACACTGTGCTTGTTGAAAATCCTACAATAATCTTAGAGAAAGAGAAAGAAATAAAATGTGGCTAATAGGGCACTCAAAGGTCCTATCTATAATAAAACATGCTAATAAGGTTTATTGATATGCATTAATATAATACTCAAATTGCAAAAGAATGTATTTATTAAAAACAAGATTAGCGAAATAATTAAAAGAGAAAAATATGCTGAATCTGAAAAATATTAATGACTGTTAAGATAGCGACAAATAGCCGCTAAAAGCACGCTGCTCAGGCTCCTGTTAAGTAAACAAGTCCCCTTAGTAATTCTTTCTTGTGACATGATATATTCAATCAGTGATGGGGGAAGTTATTAGTTTAAATTAAGGTCACTCTCTATGGTAATTCTGTTGTTTTTAAGTCAAACCCTGCCTAAAAGTTTAATTATATAGCACGGAGCCGGCGGCGAGCTTGTCTCGCCGACGCGCGTTTCGCTAGTGTCTTTTTCAAGGCAGCCCGAGGCGACCCTTTTATTGGCTATTTATAGAAATAGGTCCACCCCCTTACTTGCGTCATACCTAGTGACGCTTGGGGGTAACCGTTCTTACCACGTTTGTATATATGAATTGAAAATGCTGTTAAACACTGAATGTTTTATTTTCAGCAAATGACAAGAAGGTAAATATCAAGGCATTGAAATTATAATGAAAATTAAATGACAGCAAAGTAAGTTGCAAAGCATTAGAACTATAATGTGAGGCATTAAAGGGTCCTCCCATTCAGAGGAATGGAACATATGTGAGCGATCCAGTAAAAAATAAAAATAAAAAATTAAAAAATTAAAATTAAAATAAAAAACACAAACCTGATCACCCTGAAGTCAATGGATAATTCCTATAAAACGTTTTCATCAGTAATATAGTACCCTTAGAAAGACATATCAAATTATACAAATCCTAATATTCCAGAAATATAAAGTGTAGATAGAAGAAGAGAAAAATGAAATAAACATATTAATACTATAGTGCCCTACAGTGAACAACTAAATTAATTATTAACAAAATTACCCTAGTGAACAAAATAAATAAGAGATACATTAGCACATCTGCCTAATGTATCATGATATCCATACCCTTAATCCTACCATTATCATACAACAAATCTAAAGGACATATTACATCCTATATTGAATGAATAATATACATATAGAAATTAACACTACAAATTATTATTGAAGTGAAACTACCAAGTGACAAAATAGGAATGAGGGGCAAACCCCCATATAAAATATAAATAGTGTGAACTAATGGCTTAAGATGAGTGCCTACAAGTAAAATAAAATTACGTACTGTCCAGAATGAATTAGAAGTTGATTGCAGCAGCCCCTCTGTGTGATGTGAGGTCACACCATCATCTGATAGGAAGAGGAGGCTGATCACATGGTCAAATGGGCAGAGCCAACATTCCCCTGCGATCTCTGCTGTGTCCTCCCCAGCGTCATTGCTGCTGCTGCTGCTGCTGTGAGCCTGGCAGTGACAGGCAGCTGTCAGCAGCAGCAGGAACACTGGGGAGAACACAGCAGTGATGAGCAGCTGATCGGTGGCCAGAGGGCCCGCCGGTGAGCCCGGGCCCCATACATCAGTACCCCCCTGATGGCGGCCCTGAATGCAAGTATATATTTGTTGCTTTAGGATCGTATGCCATAGTGATATTCCTACAGTTTTGCATAATTTCTAGTCCTAAACACTTCTCTGACTGACATAATGACATCACTGATGATACCCCTTCCCTAAATATGCACCCTTTTATGTGACATCAGCCAGGACCAGTTCTAGAAATTAGTGGTCCTAGTGCAAAGTTTACATTAACAGCCCCCTTGCGCCTTTACAAATCTTTGTGTGGTTCTGTTCCTTTCTTTCTGCACCTATGTGTGTCTGTGTCTCTCTCTGTCTCCTCATGTGTGTTTCTCTCTGTCCCCTTATGTTTGTGTGCCTTTCTCCCCCTTTGTGTGTACGTCTCTATACTTTTGTTCTTTCATCCTATCTGTGCCCCAGGTGAACTCCGGGGGGTATATTTACTAGAGAAAACACTAATAACAGCGCTGACTACTGGAATACACACCAGTAGTATATTCCAGTTGTCAGCGCTGTTATTAGTGTTTTCTGGAGTTTCTGTTTTGAGATCTCATTGATCTCTACAGCTGCAGACACTGCTCTACTCTCATCCTCCATTTAACTATCATCTCTCCGTGCGCCACGTGTTTGGATTTTTTCTGGGTATATTTAATAAACTGCGCATTTGAAAAAGTGGAGATGTTGCCTATAGCAACCAATCAGAATCTAGTTATTAATTTAGTACAATCTATAAAATGACGGCTAGAATCTGATTGGTTGCTATAGGCAACATCTCCACTTTTTCAAACCCGCAGTTTAGTGAATCTAGCCCTTAGGGTGTTTTTCAGTTGACCTGAACTCCCACCACCACACTCAAATCACAGTCTCCTGATATCTGCAACTGTGCAGATGTAGTATGCTGAAGCAGGTTGCCGCATGGAGACTTCTCACACAGTGGAGTGTGTGTGTGACAGAGTAGAGCCGGGATCAAACACTGAAGTCCACTGTCCCTATTCCCCTACACCACAGAGGGCAGGGAGCAGACAGCATGTTTGAGGGAAGATGAGTGGCTGTTAATAATGCTGTATATATATTAGTGACACTGGGGTCTATTCACCAATAGTTCCTTACTCCAGTGATAAGTACATTGTTAATAGCAGTAAACTATACTCTATATATTGGGCTTTTGGTTCCAACAATGTGGATCTTTTTTTAATGTTTTTAAAAAAAATATTACATTTATTTAAAAAACCCTACAAAAAGAATTCATTAAAAAAAATACTATACTCAAAGAATAAAGCATTTTTTTAAATGAAATGAATCTATTATCGCCATCCTGAGTAGGCGATAACAGAACAGGTATTGTTGTGTGTAGAGCCCCCTGCGGGAAAACAGGACAGACGCAACACAAACGAACTTACCTTATAAACGATGGTCACCTCCAGTCCGCCTCCGATATCCCAGCTGCGATCCGATCCCAGCAGATCCGCAGGCGCAACCCTTGTCACCTCCAACCACGTCCCTCTAAGAAAGAGACAGAGATTACGGCCGTGCCTACCAGGTAAGGGCTGTCCGAGAATACGGCAAAGAACGAGGACACGGTCAGTCCAAGCTCACTTGCCGCCTCCTCACTTTGCTCTTGCCAAGGCACGGGGGACTACAGGCACTTGAGACCAGGACTGGTCCCGCCTCAAGTACCTGGCACACCTGCCGGTGAGGGCCGAACCGAAAGGGGAATCGAGCGTGATACTCACCGGGACACTCCCACTTACGATCCTGTTCTCCTGCGCCTTCCCGACACCTGCGGAGGACAAGAACACACAGCCTCCCTCTGTACTCTCAGTGAGACTAAGATGGCCCCCACAAAACTAAACTGACTACAACAGCGACCCGACCCTAACAACACTCTAATGGTCGGCAACGCAACTAAGTTAAACAACTATGACTAACTAGGTGTGGTGCACTAACGGAACTGCTCACTAACCACTACGGGGAACACCAGCCGGTGTTCACAGACTAAACCGGAGGGCGGTTCCTAACCCCCTCATCCAGGTCGTACCAAGAAGCTGCCTTCTTGCTATGGGATCACCCACGGATCCTAAGGACCGGCTGCACGAGGCCCGACTGAGGCTCACTGGAACAGCACGCTAACCCGCGTACAGACTGCCGCCCGGAACAGCCGATCAAAACTGAACCGCCCGACTGCCTGCATCCAGGTATCGAACACGTGTCCCACTCCGGAACTGCCAGGTAACCTGCACGGAACTGAGGACTAGGACTCTCAACCTGAACCACGGGACGCCCCCTGGAACTGCGTTGAGCTGAGCTGTACTGCCACTGACTCACTCAGTCACCCCCTCTGGAAACCAGTGCGACCCCAGGGAACTAAGGGACGGGAAAACTACGTGTGTTCTTCCCTGACTATGTGTACGCTGGTAACTACACTTGTCCCCCACAGCACGGGTTAACACAGAAAAACACAGGAACAAGAGCATACCTTTAATGGGGGCCTGACGTCTTGCCCCTGGACACAATTATGTAGCACACCCCAAAATACCGTAATACAAACAATACTCGCTGCACAGACAAAATAAATGCAGTATATAGTACTTTACATGCTACTCACCCGAGCACACCGCTGCTAGCCAACCAGCCGGTTGCTACAGCACCCACAGGAGCCTCTGCTCTACTGTACCTCCTAACTCCGTGTGCTCACCTCACACAGGACCGCGCCTACACTCACGAGGCTCTCACGCCTCTATCACACCACCACCAGGGCCTTATGCCCTACACACCATGGGCCTCTTGCCCAGTTGCACACAGATCCTTGTGCTCTGATTAATGGGCCTCAGCCCCCTCTCTAACTCAGGGCTCTGAGCCCACTAACTAGGGCCTTGTGCCCTGCTACCTAGGGGTACTAGCCCCTGCCTACTCAGGCCTGGTGGCCTCCCTAGCTCTCTACTAGGGCCTTGTGCCCTGCCACAGCCTATGGGTTTTCAGCCCCCTGACTAGGCCCTGTGGCCTTTCCTATGGCCTCTAAGCCACTACCTCCCTAAGGGCCTTGTGCCCTTTTACACCTGGGGTTCTGTGCCCCCTATCTAACTAACAGGGGCTTATCCCCTTTATCAACAATTGGGCTATGTGCCCTAATACCTAATAGGGGCCTAGTGCCCAACTCCTGTAATAGGGCCTTGCACCCTTTTAACACTTTATGGCCTACTGGCCCACTACTTTACAAAGGCTTACTGCCCCGTTCCCTGGGCCTTGTGCCCCTAATACTCTATCCCCACGGGCCTTGTGCCCGACCGTGGCCACGGGCCTAGTGCCCGAATTTAACATTGAGGGTACTTACCTGCTATGCGCAGGAATCTCAACTTGCCACGCCGTCTTCCGCCTTCTTTCTCCGGGTCTTCAAGACCCTCCAGCCGGCGGCGCCTCTTCTCCTCTTCGGCGCTGGGTCTGCTGCTGCTGCTGGGATGGGGGCGCTCTCAGCCCTTACAAGGGCTCCCCGCCGACGATCTCCGCTCCCCCGACTTCTTTTCTTCTCCAACTCTGGACGTCCTTCTCCCTCCGCCGCCGACTCTCTTCTGCCAAAATGGCGCCACCCGGCGACTTATATAGTCGCCGGCGTGACGTCATTAGCCGGCGCGAGCGCCGATTGGCTCATGTTGGCTCCAATCTTTTAAATGGCCGGGCGCGAGCCGCGATTGGCTCGCGTATCCGGCCGCTGATTGGCCAGCGGGGAAAGATGAGTCCTGATTGGCTCATCCTTCCTCCGCGGACAAGACCTGCAAGAAGAAAGTCATACTTACCGCCGCTGGAGCGCTGGATGGGTGAGTACTTCTCTTCTTCCCTCTTCACCCGCTTGTAGGGCACCGCCATCTGGGGAGTCTTCAGCCCCTCCAGGGGCACAGCGACAGCCGGAATCTTCGCCCTCTTCACGGGCACCGGCTCCGGGGACCTCTCCACATTGTGTTACAAGTACCACCACAATGCTTGTTAAATAGGCATCCCCATGAAAACATTTTAAACCCCCCCTAGAAATCCTGCGTTTGCCCCTGAAAGCATCCAGTGTCTGTTTTTCTATTCTCTCTTCCACAGTTATACTATGTAACCAAACATATTTCCTGAAATGTAGCAGGAACGCTTTAAAACTTATGACTGTCAAATCATTGATAATTGGTAACTCATATGTGTAATTTCAGTCTTCATGGACAGCTGTCCTATGCCAGATATTACTGAATGGTTTTGTAGGTCCATTTGTAAAATGTATTCTGACCAGCATCATACGTAGGCATGTTTTGATCATCAATATAGTTATCTTTAGCCAAAATTGGTCTGAAGTAAAAGCATTTGTGGCCCACAAAGGTTACACATTTAAGTCAAAATCCAATTGGATCAAATGTGATTGTGACGAGACCAGGCAGTAAATCCTGTTAGACTATGATTACATAGACCTGTGTGAAATCTGGTACCAGGAAACACTGTGCTCTTTGTAATCTATTGGTTTTGCCTGCCCACTAAACAATTGGATATATCCGTATGTGTGCGTGTGTGCGTGTCAGGAGTTCGACAGGCAGTTCAAGGAGACATATATGTTCTCAGTGATCAACACCTGGCCACAAGATGGCAGTGTTACATACACATTTTAAATACAAGCTTTTAGTAAGGGTTTGAGCAGAGAAAATAAATATACTTTGTTCTGAAGTATGATAGCATTTTGGTGTTAAATTAAACATTTAATCCATTAATTACAGAGGTCTGCGAAATTTAAGGTATTGAAAGCTTTTTTAATAATACTTTTATATTCTTAATTATACTCCTCTGTACATCAAGAAAGAGTATATAAAAAAAAATGACCACATCACATTTATCTATAAGCAGCTTACATACATTTTTAAGAAAAAACAAGAAGTTTAATTGTTCTTGACATATTTATTATGAAATACGAAGAAGTGTAGATGATATTACTGTGTTTTTGTCTTAATTACATAATAAAATAAAAATAAAATCAAACAATAATGGAAGCAAAACCATAATTATTGAAAAAATTGTTAATATCTTGTATTTTTGGCTTCAAACTTAATTTTGTTTTGTTACTTATATGTTTCTGTGTCGTCTCTGTGTATCATCCAGCAGTAGTCAGCCATCATGCTGATGTCCCAGCGACCCTGGTATCTTCTTTCTACATCTTTAACGTCTTGGTGGAACCGTTCACCCTGTTCTTCACTGCAGCCTCCGATATTGCGAAATGCTCAATATGGGAATTCATAAAATGTACCTTTAAACTCATACTGCAGCCAAGGTTTCTGTGCAACTGTGTTGCATCTGTTGTATTTGGTTCCACCTTCGCCAGCTCACCTTGTAGTTGTAGTTGTGGCTGTGTGTGCAGTGTTCCTTTAGACAGTGTGGGGTTTAGGCCCTTTGTAAAATTGGTTTGGTAAGATGCATTAAACACTCCACTTATTTCAAAAATTCTAAATAACTTGGGATTCTCCAATATAAAACTTAACCTTTATTGAAATAATATTAAAATCTTCTAAAACAGCGAAATATCCAACAGAATAAAATAGATTAGTGAAATTGTGAATTAAAAGCTGGTCACATCTCTTAAGACTCTAATTCACCAATTATATAGTGCAATTAAAAAAAAAACAGTCTCAATATATATGACTGTTATAATAATCCCTCTGGGGAATATGAAAGCAGTCCAGGTATTCAACGTGGTATGTCTATTAATATAAACAGACTTGTGAAGAGTCCAAAACTAGTGAGTTAATTATTCACTCAATATAACTCATATAGCACTGCAGCTTATCGTGTCAGTTTGAACATAATTTGTAGGCAGAGTAGGATGAGTTGGAAGATCACTAAATAGAACTCTTATAACACTGTTGCTCTTTTGTCAATTGTAGCAAAGATGTATCCTATAAGCTTGTCCAAAACGTAAGGAGAAATTATAATGAAGCAGGCAGAACTAAAGTGGAAATCTGCAATCTGGGGTTGATGTGTCCCAGTATTGGTATTCTAGGTGTATATAATTGAAATAACTATAAGTTAATAATAGCGTGTAGCTAGTATAAAGTCAAGGATATCTAACCTGAAATCAATCAAGGATCAGATATAACGGAGAGTGTCGCGCGTAGGCTGAGAGGAAAAGTACTCCAACAACAATTAAAAGGATAATTCCTTATAACGATAACTAAGCATTATATTATGATGTATTGATTTAATTCATTAATTAATTACAGCGCATTTATATGTTCCCCATATAATGTTACATAGATATATTCCGTTCCTTATATGCCCATATTGAGGACAGGGATTGTGTTGTAAATTGTATATCTCATACATAAGATGTTAATGAATCACAATGCAATCACTCAATTGGCTGGACAATTAAAAGTGAATATTATACGAGGTACATGGTTAATAAATGTGTTGATATTACCTGTATCTTTCTAAAGAGTTATGAAGCTGCTTGTTCCTAATACCATAGGATTATTTGTCTTCAGTTCTTTCAAGTGGTTTCTGCAAAGCTAATAGATTCCTTCGAAGTTTTAAACACTCATTAACCCCAAAGAACATGCTAGTATTAAGCGCTAATGAGTCTGTACTAAATACAGTATATATGCAGCTTAGCGGTTTGTGTTAAGTTCGTAGGATCAGTGGCACAAGTCTGTCTAACATCTTATGCATGAGATATATAATTTACAGCATATATAATATATATATATATATATATATATATATATATATATATATATATATATATATATATTTTATAAGATAATTGTTATATATATATATATATATATATATATATATATATATATTTTATAATATAATTTTAAAATATATATATATATATATATATATATATATATATATATATATATACATATATATATATATATATATATATATATATATATATAGATATTAGTGACGAGAGTAAATTTCTTTCCTGTTAAAGTAATAATTGGAGTTTGATAAATCCTGGCGCTCCAGAAATAAAAAGAGATGAAGAGTTTGTGAAAATAGGGGATGAGAAGATGTTATATATAGAAATATAGCTTGTGGTCAGAGGATACATAAATATGTCAGAGAGCAAATTTTATGTAAATATGAGGTTATAAAAAATATTGTTGGACTTGAATGTGTTACAGGTGTCACGCTGTAGGCCTATGAAGGCTGAATATAAATAGACACTAACCGGTATTAGCGCAACTGGTCAAACAGGCGCGGAGTCTAACGTACCCCTGGTGTTCACCAGGGACCCCCGCAAGGAGGTTTAGAACTTCGCAGCAGAGAGCACGCAGGTCGCGGTCCTATTAGCCAGTTACCAGTGTAGCGTAGAGAGGTCAGACGGTTCCGGGTCACAGCAATCAGGTATATCAGGTACAAAAGGGAAATCCAGTAGAGTAGTCGCCAAGCCGAAGTCACGGTACAGAATGGGTCACACAGAGAAAGAGGATGGTCGCCAAGCCGGGTCACAACGATAAACAGGAAGCAGGATACTCAGGGAAAAACAAGGGAGTGGAAGCCAGGAACACTGGTGGTGAACCTGTTACTCTGGCACCCTAATGGCGCCAGAGGCAGGTTTAAATAGGATCCAGACTGTGGTGATTGGTGGAGAGTGGAGGGCGGCAGCGAATACTGAAGCAGCGTCCCGTTGCCTAGCAACGGGACTGAGACCAGGGTGCATGCGCCCGATATCCGGAAGTCAGCGGCAGCCGACGGAGGGATCAGACGTCCGTTCTCCGTCTGACAGGGAATCAGCGGGGACGGCGTCTGACAACAGGAATGTTGCTATGATACATCCAGTAACACATTCAAGCTCACCAATTTATTTGCTGAGAGATATCATTCTCCCTTTATTGTACGTGTATTATGCAATGCGGCTATCAACTGATTTGATTTTATAAACCCCTTATTTACATACAATTTGCTCTCTGACATTTTTATGTATCCTCTGACCACAAGTATATTTCTATATATACCATCTCATCCATTATTTTCAGGCACTCCTCATCTTTATCTTTCTGAAGCACAAGGATTTATCTGATATTTGCTATTGTACTATAGAGTAAGGGATACCTCTTATTTTCCTGAGCAGCATCAATTCTTTCCACACACTTTACAATAACAGCAGCGCAGTAAGGTGTTACGCTCTTTCCTTGGGGATAATTGGAGATTATATTTTTTGTTGGAATAAAATCTGTTATTTTCAACAGAATGTTATTTATTTGACATCATTTTAAGAACAACAATTTAACCTTACATTGCCTATTCCACTTTTATACAGCTCAATCTACTGGATATGCTACCACCTGCTTCAGCTCAGGCATCTCGAGAGGCAGTCAGTTATAAATGGATCTATAGATGATATATATGGGCAGAGAGTGGAAAAAAAGACTAAAGAGAGAGAAAAACCTGTGCAGTTGAGGTATAACATACATACTGTAACCTGATTGGGTTCATTTCCTAGTTTCTTGGGATAAAACATGAGAGGCTTAGTGGTGCCCTTCAAAATGTTACTATGGTACATGGTTATTTTTAGTTTTACCCCAGCTATAGAGTGAAAGAAGATTTACACCAGTGTTATAATATACATGCTTCAACTAGAAATGTTATTGCCTCATAACATGCCCATAAAAGGTAAAAACCATAACATGATCAGGTGGTGGGCAAAGCCTGTCTGAAGCCATAAAGGGCATTGTTAGCTCACTGTTCTAGAACCTTTATCACTTGAACTGCTGCTCCATTTTTTGTCATTTTGCATAGAAAGCTGAAGTGGATGTTGCCTTACTTGTCTTTAAGCTACAATCTACATACTTTGCAAATAACCTGCCATATTTGAGATGACGGAATTTCCCAAAATTAGCTGTGACGTAAAGTCATCAAAGCCTGACTGTTCTTTGTCATCTTGGACCAGGAGCTCAGAGAGACCAAAATCAACACATAGAAGCCATGATGAGAAGAGTCTATCACAGAAAAAGCAATACCACCTTGGTGAAGATTATTCTGAATATAAAAACGCTGCACTAAAGAAAATTCATGATAGGCTGATCCTTCCCCATAGCACCAAAGATGTTGCAGCTGTGAATCCATCTCTACATAACAGCGCGCACCAAAAGCCTTCTATATTAGGTGCACCAGCTCCATCCTGCTCCATCCTCAGGAAATCTGGTAAAATCCCTTTACCACTAAAAGATGATAAAAGTGTGTCTGGCATGGATATCTGTCATAGAAACCTCCCGAGACCTAAAAAAAAGGTCTCTTTCCATGTGAATGAAGAGGAAGACTGCACTTCACAATTTAAATATTCATCCCTTCTCGAGAGAGAAGATGAAAGTCTGCACCAAGCTACACTGGGACCTCCAGCAAGCGCAAGGCCCAAGACACCTGGTCGACATATGGGAAGAACTGTCTGCAATGAAAAGAAGGTGTTAACCACAACACAACAAGCATTGAGGCCTATAACAGCAGGACAGTTCAACCGAAGGGTAGAACTGGCTTCACAATTGAAGAATTCACCCCTTCTTGAGAGAGAAGATAAAAGTCTGCACCAAGCTACACTGGGACCTCCAGCAAGTGCAAGGCCCAAGACACCTGGTCGACATATGGGAAGAACTGCCCGCAATGAAAGGAAATTGTTAAGCAGAAGACAACAAGCTTTGAGCCATATAACAGCAGGACAGTTTAACCAAAGGATAGTTTATCCTAGTGAAGAAGAGGAGAATGAAGGAATTTAACTGCACCACCTGTCCTCAGATCAGAAAGGTTCAACCTTCAGGTGTTTTGTCTGTGTTAGAATTTAAAAAAAATATGTAAATAAAAATACATAATAAGAAATGTAAGAATGTCTTTTTATTTATTTCTAATTTAAGGTTCTAGTATACTTTGAAAGCGTTGCAAATACCTCTCTGTACAAGTAAGCAAATGGGTTTCAGTTTTAAAAAGACTGAGTACTGCTGACATATTACTGGGCATATCACGATTATCCAATCTCTAATTAACTCTCTACTTGTCTAAAACAACTTCCTGCTATCTGGCACTCCCCTTACCCATCTGTCCTTGATTCAATCCATTGTAAATGTCACAGCCAGACTTAACTTTATCTCTCGCTGCTCCACATCCACCACATCACTCTGCAAATCTTTATACTGTGTTCCCATATTTTCCAGATTCCAACTCAAATAATTAATTAATATTAATATTCATTATTATTAATAATTCATTAATATAAGTATGTCAATAAAAATATATAACAAGAAATTTAAGATTGTGCATTTTATTTTTTATTTTTTACACATGTGCACATGAAGAGGCCACGCCCCCTGCATAATGAGAGTGGTCACATGCTGCCTCTATACAGGAGCAGTCAGCATGCGGCCAATTGTATAGAGATATGGAGGAGAGGCAGGGGAGGGGGCAATTTTGCTAGGGGAACATTTCTTGTACAGTACAAATTGCGGGCGGCCGTGGCGCCCCCTTGGCTTTGCACTTTGGGCGGTCGCACCGGCCACACCACCCTCGTTACGGCTCTGTTCATGTTATATCCTACCTGGGTTTCTTATTTGATCATGAATTATAAAAAGTGTCATTGGGAGCCAACAAGAAAAGACCTGCATTTACTTCAATGGAATATATATATGATGGTAACATTTATATAGTGAGTCTTTAGTTAATTTTAAGCCATTAATACAACCTTGCAATTTACTGCAACATGTAAGTGCTTGCTCTGTCCAATAAAGGCTTGCAAATATGTTTATTTTACTCTATGTATGACACCATTATAATGTACAGCAACAAAGTACACATTTCAATTTAAATTCACCCCTCTATTAAATATGCATGGGTACACAAGATGGGGTAATGCAAGCAGGGCTGCCATCAGAAACTGTGGGGCCCAGTACTAATTAATCTGGTGGGGCCCCCCCTCCCCATACATGTGCCCCCTCCCCATACATGTACCTCCCCTCCCTCTTCGCCATACATGCGCCCCCTATCTCACATCACAGTACATTCCTCCCCACTCTCTCATCACAGTAAATGTTCCCCTCCCCGCAATCACAGTAAATGTCCCCCTCTCGCTCCCCGCAATCACAGTAAATGTCCCCCTCTCCCCTCCCCGCAATCACAGTAAATGTCCCCCTCTCCCGTCCCCTGCAATCACAGTAAATGTCCCCCTCTCCCCTCCACTGCAATCACAGTAAATGTCCCCCTCTCTATGCGCTGTGGTGCTGTGTGTGGTGGACAAGGGTTTTCTATGCACAGTATTTAGTTTTTTTGCTTTCTCTGTTATGGTGGACACAGTACATAATAATATGTGTTTCCTTAGAGACCTGCACTTAGTTTACTCTATCTCTATCCTCCCCACACTGTGCTTGTTGAAAATCCTACAATAATCTTAGAGAAAGAGAAAGAAAGAAAATGTGGCTAATAGGGCACTCAAAGGTCCTGTCTATAATAAAACATGCTAATAAGGTTTATTGATATGCATTAATATAATACTCAAATTGCAAAAGGATGTATTTATTAAAAACAAGATTAGCGAAATAATTAAAAGAGAAAAATATGCTGAATCTGAAAAATATTAATGACTGTTAAGATAGCGACAAATAGCCGCTAAAAGCACGCTGCTCAGGCTCCTGTTAAGTAAACAAGTCCCCTTAGTAATTCTTTCTTGTGACATGATATATTCAATCAGTGATGGGGGAAGTTATTAGTTTAAATTAAGGTCACTCTCTATGGTAATTCTGTTGTTTTTAAGTCAAACCCTGCCTAAAAGTTTAATTATATAGCACGGAGCCGGCGGCGAGCTTGTCTCGGCGACGCGCGTTTCGCTAGTGTCTTTTTCAAGGCAGCCCGAGGCGACCCTTTTATTGGCTATTTATAGAAATAATTCCACCCCCTTACTTGCGTCATACCTAGCGATGCTTGGGGGTAACCGTTCTTACCACGTTTGTATATATGAATTGAAAATGCTGTTAAACACTGAATGTTTTATTTTCAGCAAATGACAAGAAGGTAAATATCAAGGCATTGAAATTATAATGAAAATTAAATGACAGCAAAGTAAGTTGCAAAGCATTAGAACTATAGTGTGAGGCATTAAAGGGTCCTCCCATTCAGAGGAATGGAACATATGTGAGCGATCCAGTAAAAAATAAAAATAAAAAAATAAAAAATTAAAATTAAAATAAAAAACACAAACCTGATCACCCTGAAGTCAATGGATAATTCCTATAAAACGTTTTCAGCAGTAATATAGTACCCTTAGAAAGACATATCAAATTATACAAATCCTAATATTCCAGAAATATAAAGTGTAGATAGGAGAAAAATAAAATAAACATATTAATACTATAGTGCCCTATAGTGAACAACTAAATTAATTATTAACAAAATTATCCTTGTGAAGAAAATAAATAAGAGATACATAAGCACTTCTGCCTAATGTATCATAATATCCATACCCTTAATCCTACCATTATCATACAACAAATCAAAAGGACATATTTCATCCTATATTGAATAAATAATATACATATAGAAATTAACACTACAAATTATTATTGAAGTGAAACTACCAAGTGACAAAATAATAGGAATGAGGGGCAAACCCCCATATAAAATATAAATAGTGTGAACTAATGGCTTAAGATGAGTGCCTTCAAGTAAAATAAAATTACGTACTGTCCAGAATGAAACAGAAGTTGATTGCAGCAGGGTAGCGGCAAAAATCCCCTTCGGCTTAGGTACCCTGGCACGTCAATATGACATCACAGGGTCATGTGATCGCAGCAGTCACATGGTACACACAGTGTTAGGCGGGCTGCTGAAAGTCTATGTTAGTGGTGCAGGAGCTCCATAATTTCTTTCGGTTCCTGGTTGCATTCGTGTAGAAAAAGGTAAGAAGGGGAGCTAGTGTCTGTGTGATGGAAAGTGCGCTGGCATAGGGGGCATGTGTGATGGAAGCTGCGCTTGCACAGAGGGCATGTGTGATGGAAGCTGCTTTGGCACAGGGGGCATGTGTGATGGAAGCTGCTCTGGCACAGGGGGCATGTGTGATGGAAGCTGCTCTGGCACAGGGGGCATGTGTGATGGAAACAGCACTGGCACAGAGGGTTAAATATAAATTAAAGGCCTATCGGGAGAGTAGTATAGAGGGTGTAGCGCTACGGTAAACTTCTAGGATTTCTCAAAATGTCCGTGTGACTGGTCCCTACACTATACTCCAATTTTTGTTACATACTGTCCAGACTGCTGCAACCTCCATCTTGCGGCAATGATATCTTGGTCCTCTACAATCCCCAAAATTGGTGAAAATAAGTACAATTTAAAAAAGGTTATTAGAGAATAGACTGTAAATGACTGGTAATGCTATAAATAGTAATATAGGAGCAAAACCAGCTAAATATCATGTAATTTTATGTATGTTTCACAATTTTTAATTAAATCCAGATCCAAATCCAAAACCTTTCATGATTTTGGGGCAAAACCTGTAACAAAATCAAAACACGAAGATGTTTTAGAACCAAAACCACATCCAAAAACAAAACACAGGGTTCAGCGCTCCTCTACTATTTATATTATTATGCTCTATGATAATTGTCATTGTATACAGGGGTGAGACTAAGAAATTTTCCGCCCAGGCTTTTTTTTTTATCAGACCAGCTCCTGGGGTTATCAAAAGAACATTACCAGTCAACATTAAAATTACTTTGCATGCTTCTTTCTATACACTGTTTACATGCTCACACTAAAGTGGAGTTCAGTTTGCATCACTGAAAAAAAGTTGCGGTTTAAAGGGTATACTACTCAAATTGTCATCATTCTAAACTTATCCCATCAATTAAGTGCTCTATTCCAAAACAGGAATGATTGGGCTTGTGGGACTGCTATTTTTCTGCCAGGAACTCTTTTAAATTCATGGATCCTGCAAAAGTTTTTCATCCATACCGCAAACATTCCATCACATCATAGGGCCATGACACTGTCTTACATAAAGTCTGTTACACTGCTATCCTGTAATTCACTACTATCCTATAATTAGCCCCTCTCCTAAACTACTCTTCCACACTCAGCCCCACTTCCTTATATGAGCTACCTTCCCACACCAAGTCCTATTTTTCTACATAAGCTGCATTCTCACAATCTGTCCTACTTTTCTCTATAAGCTTTGTTTCGACATTCAGGCCCCCTTTTCTGTATAAGCTACTATCCTACAGTTAGCCCACTTCCTTATATAAGCTACTATTCCACTCTCATCTTCACAACTTTCCTATATAAGCTACCATCCATCACTCAGCTCAAATTCCCTATATAAGCTACTATTCCACACTCAGCCCCCCTTCTCTGTATAAGCTACTATCCTACACTTAGCCCACTACCCAGTGGTGGATCTATGGGTGGTGCAGGGGGCACAGCCACAATAGAGCCTAGAGGGGAAGTGGTCTGGCAATGTCACCCCCCTTTTTTAGGTGCCCTTCATCTCCCCCCCTTTGTGGCCTGTTCTGCCCCTTCCACTTGCCTATATAAGTTACTATTCCACACTTCTTTATACAAGTTGTTTTGCTACATTGAGCTTTACTTCCCTATATAAGCTTTTTTTTCTCACTCTTACAACCTCAGCAATTTCATCCTTGCTTCATACTATAATCTCATATTTCATTCTCAGCCCTTCTTCTTTGTATAACTCTCTCTCCTCCACTAAGCCCCACTGTTCTCAGTAAGCATCCTCCTAAATGTATTCCTTCTCATTATAAAGCATTTCACACACTATACCCCATACTATGCCCTTACATTACCTTGTAACTATACATATAACCTTTTCTTACTTTCCTGATAAAGTTGCTTATAGTTTATTTTTCATTTACACTAACCACTATTAAATGTAGGAGTATTATTCATTGGTGTAGTGATGTCGATATGAAACATTTTAACAAAAAACACCCAAGGACAAATCAAGGTCAGCCTTAATAGCTACTTATTTGTGAAATGATTCAATACTTTTTATATAATAAAACTGACTCCCACTTTCCCACTGACCAATTTTCTGCTTTCAATTTCTCTCAATGTTCCTAGCCTCATTTCATTCTCTCAGTATTGTTCTCTGCTCTCTGGTATACTCTTGGCTCTTCTAGACTTCAGTTTTGGAGATGCAAGATAGCTGAGCTGAGGATTTATATAAGGCTAGAGATAGAGTTATGAGTTAAATCTAAACTGTGTATTTTGTAGGCATATTTGTAGCACCTACACAAAGTAGATGTGAGTTCTATTCTTGCCATTCAAGTACTAACTTGCACATTGTTTCCATCCATATTTAGAGTTGAGGTGCATGTAAGCATAATGCCACGTTCAATGCAGATTTATATTCTGTAGGTGCATACTTGCGAAGGTGCAAGGTTTCAAAAATAAGTTCAACTCTAAAGCACTCCCTATAACCAGCACCGCCGAGAAGAATCTCTTTCCTGGTGTGGCCCCTTGTGACAATCCAGGTTGCGCTTGGGAAAAGCTAAAGCTTATGGGAGTATACCAATGCAGATCCCCACTTGGCTGCACATGTATCCTTTAGCAAAAGTTGGTACTAGGCATGCAGCCTGGGAATGCTGTGAATGCAGGACCCAGTAGGAAGCTATTGATCCGCACCGTCATTTTCCCCACCTATAAACTGGCTCAGATGGAGCAATGGATGGGCGGACTCGCAGACACCCATGCTTACTCATCGCCCCTGCCTCTAACTCTACAATTCACATCACCTGGACTGGGTGGATACCCTCAATTTCTGAGCTGTTGTTTCTGTAGTCTGATGCCCTATCTTTGCTTTATAGTAATTTTACATAAAATACAAGCAATTTTGACCTAGGTTGTGCTTGCTTGTGACATAACTTCTAAAATATTGTTCATAAAAGTAGAAAAAATAATTTACCACTGGCATCCCTGTTTGCATTAAGCAATGAAAAATTGTAAAAAGTTGAAAAGAAAGTCATAATATCTATTTAGTTTAACTTAAGTTCAATTTGACCTACACATTTTGACTTGAATTATTTTCTAAAAATGGTTATTTCCCCATTTATAGCAGACATTAAAAACAATACAAAACAGAAATAATATTCTGTGTATCTTTAACATATTGATAACATGTTGCGAGTGTTTTTTGAAAAGTATTAAAATTTAACTTTCCAGGTAAAAAAATGCATCACTCCTGAAGAGTATTACATTCT